>NW_015546234.1:70467-86947 GCF_001515605.1 Sinocyclocheilus anshuiensis | reverse complement strand
TAATTTACAATTTAGTGTAACAGTGTAGTGTGGAAAATACTACACATAATATGGTGACGCACTTCTCACTTTGGTAAGCAGCTATTGCTCATAATGTTACTCCTCAATCACTATAGGATGAATCACATTCATTTTGTTAATGTGCATTATATGTGTTTCCATCTCACCTGTCTGTTTTGACTGCAGTGTGGTTTTCTTTATGCTCTTTGATTAATCCTCTTAATTTCATTCCTACCTCATTCCTTTTCGGTCCCTCTTGCCGAATAAATGATCTCTTTGACCTGTGAGAAAGCTCTCGTTCTATTTATTTCAGTCCTGCTGAAGCTACTCAGTCATCCAGTCCCAATCCTCCAAAACTCTAGCAATAACCCTCTTGTAAAGGATATTCACTGATTATTTATTCACTTTGATATTTAGCCGATATTTCCCAGTGGTGCTATGCTTAACTGTGTATCAAATCTCGCTCTCCCATGTGCGTCATGATGTGCGGCGACAGACACACAAACTCAGCACACCTCCCCCTACTCATACACAACCACAGGCTTCATTTTACCTAGACAGGTAGACACATTGAGATACAAGTTTTTTTTGGCATGTTTTGAATCAAACAGATATGAATATGAACAATCCCACACATACATTCAGAATATGCCCGGAAATATGAGGCTATATCCTAATTCTGAGAATCTTACTCTTGAGCCCATGACACTAAGATGCTTGACATTTTTATAATGAGGAGATATTAAACAGACATTGGTGCAATCGTATTATCTGTATCTAGATCCCACTCAAGGGAGCTCCTGCCACACCCCCAAAACAAGACAAAGCTGATTACAAAATTCTGAATTTAGGCTTTTTATTTTTCCATAACACTCCAACGCCTTCCTCTTCTCAGTTAATTGGAAATTCAATGAAAGTTATAGTAAATCTCTACTATTTATTTCAATAATGTGATATAAGCACTCCCTATTGACCTCAACATCATATCATCAGAAGCAAACACTTAAAAGGCATCAGCTTTTCTGGTCTTGTGAAAAATTACAAAAAGGACATCAAGGCCTGTTGACTAAACGTCTAGTTTTTTCCTACTTGATTTCATCCTCATATACTGCCTCTATTTACACAATAAAATGTAGTTAATATATCACTGGGTGTTGAATTCCCACACTGCATAAAAGGCTTAAGCTTCATATAACATGCAATATATGGCATGCATGTTTGTCTTCCACAAACAGCATTAATATGGGATTTTAATGTTATTACTTGTAGCTCATATCTGTCAAATTCATACAGTGATACTGTTTGTGCGAAACGTTTTGATTCAGGTTCAGAATCACAGATGCCACTTGTGTAACTGTATATTTATAATTGTTTATTTATATTTATATGGTAGCACTGCATTAGTGTAGACTAGACTAGAGGATATATATATATATATATATATATATATACATAATATATCACTGGGTGTTGAATTCCCACACTGCATAAAAGGCTTAAGCTTCATATAACATGCAATATATGGCATGCATGTTTGTCTTCCACAAACAGCATTAATATGGGATTTTAATGTTATTACTTGTAGCTCATATCTGTCAAATTCATACAGTGATACTGTTTGTGCGAAACGTTTTGATTCAGGTTCAGAATCACAGATGCCACTTGTGTAACTGTATATTTATAATTGTTTATTTATATTTATATGGTAGCACTGCATTAGTGTAGACTAGACTAGAGGATATATATATATATATATATATATATATATACAGTATATGTGTGTTTAAAATCTAAAATTATTTTAAATATATATCTTTCAAAATATTTTGTATTTATTTTACTTTATTTATTTATTTATTATTTATGTATTTATTTACTTACTTATTTAACAGCCAAAACATATCCTTATTGGTAGACTACTCCTGCAGTACTTCAGTATTTTTGAAGCCATATAGTATTTGCTTATAAGGCCCAGTCCCTTTTAAATCAATGCATAATTCAATGATTTCCAGTGTTTGAATATGTACTGGCATTTTAGATCAAATCCCATGGTTTCAAGCCAGTTTCATGGCCTGTAAATCTAGTTCAGATCCATTAGGTCTCTGTGGTGCTGATGCTGTTACGTTGCTTTGCATAAAAACATCTCAGCTGAACAGTATCACATGTTAGACTGCAATTTGCTATAAAGCAAGGAAATTGTAGTTGTTAAATTGCATCTGTGTTTTATGAATTTAACTTTTTTATGAATAATTTTCATTAATTTTTAAAATTAATCAAATTGTTATTTCCTGGTTCTGTTGTCAGATATATACACAGTGATTATGTGGCTATGGCTTTCTAGGCCACTTGCAGGCAACATAACAAGGGATATTTGCAAAAAAGATCCAAAGAACATGATTTGTCTTGTAAAGTTTTGTCCTCTCTCAGGGCATATCTTCTTTAGTGAGCCATTTTAAATGACAAACAACAGCATAAGATTCCCTGTTTGAACACCAGGAGTTAGTAAGCATGGATTCCCAGGGAAAATACATTTAAAAAAATAATTTTCTGAAAATTGTGTGGCATAATGGGCTCTAAATCACATTTATAACCCTTATGGTTTAGTGATCTTCAGATATTCCAGAGATATACAAAATCCAGAGGAAAATGGATCGAAAGTATAATTACTGGCATGTGAGTCCAGTTCTTTCCAGGAATGATAAATGAGTTTTATTAGTTTGTACTAGATAATTATGTGTAAATGAACATCATAGTCTGACTCACTTATAGGATTTACACTTTACAGGATTTTTTTTCCCCATGTCAAGGAATTACTGTACAGTCATGGCCAAAAGTTTTGCAAAACATTTTGTGTTTTGCAAAGTTTGCTGCTTAAGCTGTTGTGGTGTTCATTCACATTGTTTCTAGATTCTTGTGTAGAGTGATCAGATGCATTTTAAATAATTGCTAAAAGCTTCATTGGCTAAAAAAACGAACTTTTCACAAAAACAAAACAAAACAAATTTGACTGTTTTTTGATCTTGACACAAAATGACCAGCTAACATTAATTGACTAATCATATCAGCAGCACATGTGAAAGTGTGAATGAGTACTAGTCAGGTAAAATCACTATCATACTAATTAGATTGTAAGAGCAGACTGATTGCTATAAAAGGAGGGAAGAAGTGCTTCCAATCATTGTGTTCTTGTTAGCAATGGTTACCTCCAAAGAAACACATGCAGCCATCATCGCTTTGCATCAAAATGGCCTCACATGCAAGGAAATTACTACAAAGAATATTGCACCTGAAAGAACCATTTACCAGATCATCAAGAACTTCAAGGAGAGAGGTTTGACTGCAGTGAAGAAGTCTTCAGGACGTCCCAGAGTGTCCAGCAAGCGCCAGGACCATCTCCTCCTGAGGAGTCAGCTACAGAATCATGTCACCAGCAGTGCAGAGCTTGCTCAGGAATGGCAGCAGGTTGGTGTGAGAGCATCTGCACGCACAGTGAGGTGAAGACTTTTGGACAATGGCCTGGTGTCAAGAAGGGCAGCAAAGAAGCCACTTCTCTCCAAGAAAAATGTCAAGGACAGATTGAAATTCTGCAGGAAGTACAAGGATTGGACAGCAGAAGACTGGTGCAAAGTTATTTTGTCTGATGAAGCTCCCTTCCGACTGTAGACATCTGGAAAATTGATTGCTCGGAGAAGAAAAGGTGAACGCTACCACGAGTCCTGTGTTGTGTCAACAGTGAAGCATCCTGAGACCATCCATGTGTGGGGTTGCTTTTCAACCAAGGGAGTTGGCTCTCTCATAATTCTGCCCAAAAACACTGCCATGAATAAAGAATGATATCAAAATGTCCTGCAAGAGCACCTTCTTCCATCGACCCATGAGCAATTTAGTGATCCGTGCATTTTCCAGCATGATGGAGCACCATGTCACAAAGCAAGAGTGATAAAGAAGTGGCTCGAAGATCATTACATTGAAATTTTGGATTCGTGGCCAGGCAACTCCCCTTATCTCAATCCCATAGAGAACCTGTGGTCAGTCCTCAAAAGGCGAATGGACAAGCAGAAGCCCACAAATTGTGATCAACTCCGAGAACTAATAAGGCAAGAATGGATTGCCATCAGTCAGGATTTGGCCCAGAAGCTAATATCCAGCATGCCAGAGCGAATTGCAGAGGTTATGAAGAACAAGGGTCAACACTGGAAATACTGACTCATTATATTTTTTGCCAATAAAAGTCTTTAAAACTTATGATATGCTTATCATTGTTTTTCAGTATACCATAGAAACATGTGGAAAAATAATCTACAAATACTGAAGCAGCAAACTTTGCAAAACACAAAACCTATGTCACTGCCAAAACTTTTTACCATGACTGTACTATATGGCATCACAAAGTCCCATTTTGACATTTCTACGTTTAGAGAATCCTAGAGAGTAAAGGGTTTTGGTAACTGAACTTTAGCCTGGTGACCCGAGCCTGGTTCTCAAACTGAAACAGCTCTTATTTCTTACAGACAGACAATGGTAGCCTACAGAGCTTCAGACACTGCAGTGTTACTTTGATTAAATTTTTTTTCATCCCCTTTGGTTTGCCCATAAACATGGTTAAAGAAACCAGAAAAATCTTCCTTTGCTTTGATATATGGTGTTTGTCTAGTATGTAATGACTGTTGTCAACCAGAGGAATTACCATATGCATATTTAAAAATATAAAAAATATTCAAATATAAAACGTTTAAAATATTCATATCTCAGCAAAGGATTTGAACAATTATTCTTTAAAAGCCAAATGCATTTTACAGTAAAACAATCCTGTTTATATAAAATGTCTTGTTGAAAATGACAGATTTGAGTTTTATTACTCATAGCTTTGATCATATGTGGAAGTTGTCCATTCATTTCACATCATCATTTGTGTTAATTAATCACGTGCCGGGGTTGATCCATCGTGACGTACTTTGCAGGTCGATTTACGAAGAGGGTGTGTAACTGCGAGAGTTCATAATGTTAGGCTGTAAGTCGAAAGCAAAGCACCAGACGAAGCTGCGCGAACTGACGAGAGCATGAGGAGCAGCAGCCAGTGTGAACGCGGAGCAGCTCAGAGCGCGATGAGCCCAGCACACAACTCAGCCCTGATGCTCGGGGTCCTCTTCATCTCCTTTATACCCATCACCACAAGTAAGTACATCATACATACATCTCTCCTTTTACTAGAGTAATGTCAGAATGACTTAGCTGAAGTTTGGTGGCCTAGTACTTACTCTCTAATGAGAAAGCTGATTGTTTATTTAAATTAAATTTTTTTAATTAATGTTTGTTCTAAACTGCAACATGATTATAATAATTAAAATGTATATATTAATATAAATTAAAATAAAATATTTAAAATTAAGTTTATCTGTTAAAATGCTGTTTGTGTTTATATATATATATATATATATATATATATATATATGTGTGTGTGTGTGTGTGTGTGTGTACATATTTTGTAGCATCATATCTTTCTGGAAACATTAGGCTACAAATCAAAAAGAAGTTTGTACAGTCATAGAGGTGTAGTGTCTTTACCTGAGGAATCCAAACATTAATGTCAGAATACTTTCAGTATTCCTTTAATATCTCAAACAGGCGATTTTTAAAACCAAACATTAATTGTTGCTTCAAAACAGGCTTTAAAATAATGGTGAAAGTTCTGAATGTGCCCTTTTTGGTGAATTTGTAAAGCCAAAAGGATTTGAACATTTTTGAAAATGTAAAACTTTGGCTAAATAAATGCATATGTGTGTATAAAATCATATATATATATATGCAAATGTATGCACTTATTCAATCACATTGGATTTAATTACTCACGAATATAAAATGTGTACAATGTATAAAAATTGAGTAGAAATGAGTCTTTAGGCTATGGATGGAATATATAAATACTGTAACATGTAAAAAAAAAAAAAACAACAACAACTGTTGCTCTCCTCCACTGCAACTTTTGTCTTTACCTTGTCTTTAGATTCACTTTTTACTGATTTCATGTTTGGAAATCATTTTTATTTTTATTGAAGGCTTAGATTTCTTGCCTGTGGTTCAAAATGCTGCAATAGTGCCAGTAGATTATAAACAGGAATGTGTCGTTGTGATGCATTAACTAAGAGCTACTGTGCAGGGCAGTGAATTCTGTTATAGTGCCTTGTTAGGTTGAAACTAATTAGTACAATGAAAAATGTTGGATGTTTTCCCATAAACCTGCAGAATGAGGCTGGGGTAAAGAGTGTTATGCGTATGATTCATTTTGTGAATTATAATCATAACACCACAAGGATTAAAATGATGTCACTGAGAGAAAAAATATTATTGTACAGCGGAGACAATTTTGACAGCAGTGATGTCACAAGAATTTGAATAAAATAATGACAGTGTAAGAAATGCCAGAAGTTGTTGCCATTTATAAATGCCAGGAGTTAAATGGCATTTATTAATATACAGAATTATACCATCACGACTGATTGTTGAATGTCATAAGAGACCCTGGGGGTCATGAAGATGCAAGTTTACAATAATCACAATAATTACAATAATCAATTAGATTAGACTTTTTTTCTTTTTGGAGTAGTGACTTTATTATTGATTTTTTTTTTTTTTGACGTGGTTTTTGTGGTTGTTTTTAACTAGTTTTGTGCTGTTTTTGACTAGTGATCTCACTAATTCTTATGCGTGTCCCATAAATCATTCACTGAAAACACCTTTTGACAGTAATGGTTCAAAAAGGAAAGCCAAATTGAGAGACCCATACAACAGATCAATAAACAAACTCAGTTAAGTTGGAGCTTATTCATTTGAGGGAAGAGGTCAAAATCACCAAAACAAGAAAATTGACAAGCAGAGGTAATTAATTTCAGACCTGTACAGCTAAACCTCACAAGGATAACAGCTGTCAAGGCTTCCAGATTGATTTCACTGGCAATTTTGTGATGCAGTTGCAAAGAAAGACAGTTTTAGAATTCACACAGGTAATAAGTCATAATAAGATTTGAGATTTACCAAATAATTATGACCAATGGAGACTTTGTAATCATTAAAAGTGCCTAAAACTACAGTATGCTGTGTAGAATTCAATGTGACAAAATACCATGATTATTTTCTCTGTCATATTCCATGCAAAATTCATGTTATTAAACTTTATTTTACTTGTACCACTAAATATTATTATTGGAATATATGTAATAATGATTTCTGCATGAATTGCAGGTGCTCCAGTGCTCTTGAATCCATCTTCAATAGAGCATGAGCAGTTACTAACCCAGGTGTGTATGATTTACTGTCAATAGACGTACTTATGAGTTCTTTCATTTTAACCATATGAACTCTCCCAGCAAATCGCTTATACTGCCTTAAGTTATATACAAATTTCCGCAGAGACAAAAGTTCATTATAAATTACATCCAATATTTGTTCAGTTTCAATGCCTTTTAACTTTACCCTCTAAGGTGATGATTACTTCTCTGCTTTGTTTACATGTGCTAACTGTGTGCACATGAGCAATTACATGGGTAAACCTGGGGATCTAGAGGCTGGGATATGAAACCTTAATGCATGTTTATGGCCATGGAGTGAAATGAACAAAACAACATGTAAATGATATGCGATTCATTTTGAGTTTGCACTTTCTATTTGTTCTTTGAATCTTCATTAATATAAGCCCCAAAGTTACGACTGCTTTTCTGTCTTTTGATATAGATAACTGATCTGTGCTCATTCTACCTCTCTGCAGACCCGTCCTTTAGAGTGAGTAATGCAGCGTTGTTGCCATTTGCAATACAGCTACTAAATTATGTGTGTGTTTTTGAGAAAGCAAACCGAGAGTGAATTATGGTACATAACTTTGTGCTAACAGTCGGTTAACTGTGCTGTGAATCCCAGTGAACCAGTGAATTGTGCTTTTTAAATTTTCTATAAGAATTCCTTTAAAATAAATTAACACCATTAACAATTTCAGTACGATGCACCTAACTCATTTGGCTCAGCTGCAAATGTTTAACACTCATATTGTGTTCTGGACATTTTGACCCAGAGAGGATTTTCTTTTTTTGTAAAAAATTTGAGTTAAGTCAATTGTTTTCTATCTGTTAGCACAGGTTTTGTATTTCCCTTTGGAACTGATTAGACATAGGCCTCATTGGTCTGAGCTGAGTTTTTGAGTGAACATTGCCAAAACGATCTAAGTCAAGTCACCTTTATTTATACAGTGCTTTATACAATAGAGATTCAAAGCAGCTTTACAGTATTAAACAGGGAAGTAACAGAATCAGTGATTCTAACTTCACCAAATACAAGACAAACTCAAATTCTGCTGTAAAACAACTGTAGCAAGAAAATATTGACTTTATTCTCTTCCAGTCAGTTTAGTTCAATAACTGAACTGTTAAAGTTCAATAATTATAAAACAAGTTATGTTCCGTAATAAGCAGATCAAATGAAGACAGTAGTGTTGTTATTCAGCTCAAGTGAGTTCCATGTTGATTCATTTCAGTTCAATAACAGTGTTTATTTTGCAAAATTTGTTCATTCTAAACTAATTTTAAGCTATAAAGCAGCTCTTCAGAACACCTGATCCACAAATAATGCTTTTTTCACTCAAAAACTGAGGTGCATAAACTCAGATCAATGAGGCCTACAACTAATCAGTTCCAAGAAGAGATACAAAACCTGTGCTAATGGAAAGAAAACAAGTTGGCAAAAAGATTGAATACAAAATTTGGTAATAATATAGCATAATGACAGATTTACATTAAGCTATAAAGCAGCTCTTCAGAACACCTGATCCACAAATAATGCTTTTTTCACTCAAAAACTGAGGTGCATAAACTCAGATCAATGAGGCCTACAACTAATCAGTTCCAAGAAGAGATACAAAACCTGTGCTAATGGAAAGAAAACAAAAAAGAAAAAAGATTGAATACAAAATTTGGTAATAATATAGCATAATGACAGATTTACAAGCATTAAAAAAAAAAAAAAAAAAAGACTGGTCATTTTTGACCAGGAACACTGAATTAGGATTTTAAGCACAATACAAGGCTTAAACTGTCCATAATCCAGTTGCGTTTCTTTTAACCTTTGCCAGACATCTGATGTCCTGGAGGACCTGTGTTTCCTAATGCTGGGATCACTGCAAAAATCGAAGGTGAATATTATTCATGCCCACACGCAATCAGCATGTGCAGAAGATTTACCAAATATTCTACACATCACCGCCAACCTTTGCGTATTTGTTTATTTGATTATGCTTTGAGTTAAAGTGTGTCACAGCCTCAACTCATTTCACCATGTTAATGAATAGATTAATGAAAAGACAATTTGCTTCGATGCTTCATCTATTGCTTTTTGTACATGCAGGAGATCACAGCTCGAGAGACCAGCAAAAGGGTGAGTATGTGACATTTGCAGTCTTAATTTGAGGTCGTCAATTCAATGACAATTCACAATTCAATGACATCATAACATCAGCATCCTTTTATCGTTATCTATTCATGTGTGTTCTATTCATGTAATTGTTTTTTGTATATGGATCTTTTTTTATGGATTATGGCGTTCTTTTTCATTCTATGAATGTTTTTGTCTGTATTTATTTTTGGTGTTTGTGTAACTTCTGTGTTTGTGCGTTTGGTTTTGTATTTGTGTGTCTGTACATGTATGTGTAGTTTTTATTTCATTACACTAAACCGAATGGTGCAAGATTGTCAGATGGGACGGTAGGTTTCCTCACAGGTGTTTAGTGTCTGTTGCTTTTAACACTCAGCCACTGTTGCTACGCTGCACTGTCTTCAATAACACACTCAACTGCATATTGTAATTAGGGATATAATACTCTGGCATTAAATAAGCTCAAGTGAATGAAATAAACTGTATTTTAGGCCACTGCACAGTTCGCTTCTGAGCCAAGGTAATGGAAAATCAAAATGCAATATAGCCACATTCCCAGGAAACTGGATATAAGGGATAATGTACAATAACTGCAAAAAAATAAAAGTAACTAAAATAAACTTTACTTGAAATTATTGTCTTTTTGTCTGATTTTACTCAAAAACATTATCTTAATGTTTCCACTAAGTCTTATCATTCTGTTTTAAAGTGTAGCCTTAATCAATGGTGAATATTAGGAAATAGCAGACCACTAAATGCATCTTTAGTATTTAGATTATTTTTAGATAATTAACAGATCATCATCCTACTACATAAAACTATCTACTCTTTAGTTCCCATTGAATGCATGTAACCTCTGATATCCTGATTCCTCCTTGACAGCATCCACACGTGTGAAAAAGATTACATTGATATTGTACATTACATTTTTCCTAAAAAAATATCATAAATTTGATCATTTGCACTAGATTTTCCCTTGAAATATTAGATTTTTTTTTTGTGAATCAACATCCGGATTTTGGCAGCGACTCAAACCAGAAGAAAAGCTCAATTAAACGTAACGTTACATTTTCCAAATTTAATTACATAACATTTTGTGTTGATGCCGTCAAAGGAGTTTCAGTGTATTTTCCTCCCAAACTGTCCATTCCTTGCATATTCACCACATTTCTTCTTTAAACGTGTATCATACAGCCATTTATTAATTAATCTTACATTTTAAAATATTTATTTGCCAGATTTGTGATACATTTCAAATATGCAGCCAAATGTACTGCATATTTGTAACTAATTGTTACATATTGCTTTTAAACACTCACATTTTCACATCCCACCACATACTGTATGTTGCCATGTGCTCTGGCATGGCCTGCATGTGATTGCGTTTTACTGAGCATCAATGCACTGTGTGTGCAAAATGAACACTGAGCCGCACTGAGGACAGATGAGTGTGAGGAAAAAGCACTAAATGAATCCTCTCTGCGACCCCTGGCCAATCACCAGAAACAGATGTTCATGGTTTTCATATCTCTCCGTGCCTGTCTTCATGATATCTCTCTATATATGTGTATGTGTCAGTCTACTGTGTTGCACCCTCTTCTGGAGCTCATACCCCAGCTTGCCAGAAGAAGAAGCAGGAGAATGAAATTAAATGTATGTATCCTGCATGCTTACCTTCATTCAGACTACATTAGCGCTGTGAGTATGACACCCTAAGAACCACCAAAATAACTGCAAAAGCAATATTTAGTTTGGGTTAGTGCCAAGAAACTAAATACTGTATTTGGCTGTAAGGAAATACTGGCGGGTTGGTATTCAGAAGTCAATTTTAGGACATTTAGCTGTACTACACTCTTAAAAATAAAGGTGCTTCAAAAGGTTCTTCAAGCGATGCCATAGAAGAACCATTTTTGGTTCCACAAAGAACCATTCAGTCAAAGGTTCTTTAAAGAACCATCTCTTTCTTACCTTTTTGTAATCTGAAGAACCTTCTTTCACCACAAAGAACCTTTTGTCAAACAGAAAGGTTCTTCAGATGTTAAAGGTTCTTTATGGAACCATTTAGACAAAAAGGTTCTTCTATGGCATCGTGAAGCACCTTTATTTTTAAGAGTGTAAACATAAGAAATAATTCATCGTTTGTCCCCTAATTTTCTAATTGAATGCATTTTATTTTTATTTTTGAAGAAGAAGAAGAATTATTCTCATGATATTTAATGAGTTTTCCCTGGTCTTGGTTTTAAATAGAGTCCAATACTGTTAAATATTACAGCAACTGTATGTAGTTTTGTGTGTTCAAAACTTATATTTCAAGGTAAAAAAACACCTATCAGTGGCTGTGGTAATTGCATGAATAGTTGATAAAAACAGAATAATGTTAGACGGATTTTCATGGAGAGTGACTGAAGTGTCTGTTCCTCTCAATCCTCTGTGCTGCTTTATGAAATGCCATATGCTGTTTGATAATATCTCATCATGCCTTAGCTCTAGGGCTTCTTTTCTGACCATCAGTAATTGTTGATTTAATTAAGTGTTAATTATTAAAGTAGTAAGTGTTAATTATTATTAAAACAGACAGTGTGTGTGTATGTGTTTATACACCACATACTGGACAGCCTATCTTTCTCTCTCTCTCTTTCTCTGGTTGATGCTGGAAATATTGATATTTTACATAAGAGTCATGTTGTCTTATTCACAAATTAATTATTCATTTTTTAATTACATACGGTACCATTCAAAAGTTTGAAGTCGATAAGACTTTGTGTGTGTGTTTGAAAGAAGTCTCTTATTCCCACCAAGGCTTAACTTATTTCTTAACTTATTATGATCAAAAATAAATTAAAAATGTTATTTTAAAATGTAATTTATTCCTATGGTAACAAAGCTGAATTTTCAGCATCATTACTCAAGTCTTTAGTCCCACATGATACTTCAGAAATCATTAAAATATGCTGATTTGCTGATCAAGAAACATTTCTTACTATGAGTCAAGTGTTAAAAACAATTGTGCTGCTTAATATTTTTGTGGAAACCATAATTTTTTTTATTTTTGGATGGCTAGAAAGTTCAAAAGAACAACATTTTTTAAAAGAAATCTTTTGTAACATTATAAATGTCTTTAGTGTCACTTTTGATCATTTTAACGAAGAATAAAAGTATTAATTTATTACTGCCCCCAAAATTTTAAATAATAATAAAAAATGATAGTTGTAATATATTAACTTACACGGTGTATATATTGCATTTACTACATTTAGATTAAATAGACTGAATTGATCATTCCCAATGTAAGAAGACTATTTTTAATATTTAACTTTTAATTTTTCATTGCATTTAAAAGTATTAATTTCTGTATTATGTAACCCATGCTTGTGCACATACATGGCTGCACGAGGCTGACATGTGCATGCATGAGTTTGAGTCCATCTAATTTTATGTGGAGGATGTGAAATGGCTCAACCTTAGATTAACTGCTCCTGTCCATTTGAGAGGTAATTGTACGCTAAAAGTGTTAGTGCTATAAGGGTAAAAGACAAAACTGCACAAGAGTAAATGATGACTGCCTCACTCTCACACGGGAAATGGTCCTGATGGATTTTGTTCAGTAGATAAAGCTTTTTAATCCCTAACAACACTGCCGTCATCAGAGCTTTGATTCATCTGAAGAACTCTGACAACTGAGTTAGTCAAAGTTGTGTACACCAGCAGAAAGTGTGGTGTGATATTTGGAGCACATCTATAACAATTCCTTCTGTGCACAGGATGACCTTCAAGGGCCCGGACGGATCCAGAGCAGAGGGTACTTCCTTTATCGGGTAGGGTATACGAGTACTGTTTATTGTTCAGCCAAACAAGGAAAGTGAATAATCTTCTTTACATTGCTCTTCTAGAGTATGAAAACAAATGTATTCAGATTAGTGGTCAGCCAATATGTAATTTACAAAAGTGTTAAATTATGACTTTTGGTTCCCCCCCAATCCTACATGGTATTTACATGCTAAATTGTTTTGTTCATTTTAATTTTAGTTTGTTTTAATATTAGTGTGTTTTAGTAATTTTGTTATGTGTTTGTAATTGTTTTTATTTCTATATAGCTTTAATTTATTATTATTTCAGCTTTAGTTTTTTTTTTAATACTTTACATATTTCAGTTAGGTGGCAAAGCAACATTTCTAATTTTCATTTAAGTTTCGAAGTTTAAAATCTTCACTTAATGTTGTATATATTTATTTCACCTTTATTTTAATTCTGAAAATAATTGTTAATCGTTTTATTTTGAGTTAAAAACAACACTGTGACATACCTACAATATTTCACATTTTAAATATACTATTTTATCTAATTGCTTGAACAAAAGCAACAAAACACTTCTCAGTAAATATTTTTCTTTGTTCTTTTCTGCAGCCACGAAATGGAAGAAGATCTGATGATTATGTGTAAAACAATAAAGAATTGAAAAATCAGGTATTTTCTTTTCTTTTTTTTTTTTTTTTTACAAATGAGAAAAATCTGCTAAAGCTACTTTTTCAATGCGTTTCCTACATGTGCACTGGGTTTAGAGTCACATTAATCTCACAGGACCAAAATACAAAAAAACAAATACATAAACTCGTATACATTTTCATATAGGCCTACAACAGGGCATTTGTGTTTAATGGCATTAGAGCATTAATATGTGAACTTAAACCTGCAAAAACATTTTTTATCTATACTAGCGTATCTGTTAATGTCTTAAAAAAAAACATTTTTGATGAACATTTTCAGCAGCACCAGACCCCATCCCGCAGGTGTGCTGATCCATAGAAACGTCAAACGTTCCAGAAAACACCTCTCTATTGAATTTTGATGTTGAATGTACAGACAGAATCCAAATAAAGTCTTTTATCTGTTCAAACATTCCTGTTTGTGTAACTGTGCCGTGTCTTTTGAATTAAAAGCATTCTAAAATATTTCTTCATTGTGGCAGTGTGATTTTGACCAAACTCACTGTATGTGTTTTACTATATCTACCTTATTGGAATGTTACCAAAGAACAAAGAAATAAAACCTTTTTCTCTCTCTCCATCTATTTATTGAGAGCACTAGTGTGACTCTGGTTCATTCTCTCTTTCTCTAGATGAATGTGTGTTTTTGTTATCCTGCTATCTATAATGATTAGTCAAAAAGCATTAATCAACCTTCACTTCCGATCACTGTCATTTTAATTGGATTTGTACATCTAAACAGCATGAACTGCATCCTTTCTGATAAACATCACTTTTCAGTCCTTTATCGGTTTAGTAGAATTTTGCTTATGGTCTATTGTTCTCATAAATACATATAATGTATTCATTAAGCTGTTGTCATACTGAGAGGATGAACTGGGGCTTGAAATAACTAAGTAGGTTACGTCATGGATCGTGACTGCATTTCCTTTAAGAAACTTGTGACACAAACTAAGAGTGGGTAGATGAGGAAGATCACTTCACCGGTTCTAGACAGACATACCTAAACTGAATGTAAACTAAAAGTGACCAATGACCCAGGAACTGAGATTACTTTCTGACACGTTTATTTCCTTGAAGAAGATACAATATAATAGAAGAATAATTAACTTAATTGACAAATACCAAAAGAACGATTTTCTCTTTCAACCTGCAATTTAATTGTTTGATTTGCAATATTTGCAGAATTACCTCACACATGCAACTAAAGTACACATATTTTAATGTGTTGACTAACATACTAAAACATGTAAAGTTGATTACAGTTTTAACTGTAGTGTTATTTTATATTACATTTAAAGTTAATATAGCCTATTTTAAATGTTCTAAATTGCAACTTTATTACAATGTATTATTATCATTACAATAATTACAAAATACATGACATACGAGTTTTAATAGAAATGACATTAAAGTATATTTTAGTTTACCATATGCTTGTCAGTATTCAACAGTACACTTTAACCATATCTCAAAGACAATATGAAGTAATTATGAAATTACATATACAGATGGGTGAAAAACACTCTTAAATTCAACTAACTGCATTTAATATAAATTTAAACTGTAATGCATTTTCATTTAATTGCAATTAACATGCAATTGTCTGAAAACATTACATTCAGTTCACACTTAGGAATATTCTTTTAAAGTATAACGTTTAAAAGTCCTTAATAAGTAGGGTGAATTCAGGTAAAGTTGGCCACTTTTTGTAAAACCTGTTTTTTCCCCCTTTTCTTTATTACTTTTGTTAACTTTAAGGTCTAGCTATAATATTTAAATCTAAATACAGTTCATATAAAGTGTTATTTGCAAGGTATATACCAATAAACATATTTGAGATCATGCACTCCAGACAAATTTAATTTCAGGTAAAGTGGGCCATCCCTTATTTATCAAAAAATGTTCTGCATCTTAAAAACACATGATTTATTAACACATATTATCAGACAAACATATTTAACAACATATTTAATAAACCCAAAAAATATATAAACTACAGGTTATGAGTAAAATAAATCCTCATCTCAATTCATGTGTGAAGTTCCAAACAACTGAAAGAACATGTTGTGTTGACATAAAATTTGATGAAATCTGAATATCAGGATATTCAGAAATCAGAATATTGATAAAAAAAATCAGTTGATAAATTGCAGTGTTTCCCACAGGATTTTGTGAAACTGTGGTGGGTGGTCCTTGATCCCTCTACGGGGGTTCGGGGGCATGCCTCCCCCCCCCGTAAGAAAATGTTGTACATTTTAAAGTTAAATTCATAAATCTGGTGCACTTTGAGAGTTCAAAATTAAGAGCTCCAACACAGGTTCAGTGTGCAAAGTAAAAGAAAAAAGCTGGTGAATGTACTTGTTCTTGAAATTTAAAGGAGACTCAACCCTCTTTTTAGTTGTGATATAGTGTCTCAGTCTCACTGGTGAATTTGAGAGCCAAACAAATTAGAATAAAACAATAATAATAATTGTATATTATTATTCCTATGACAGTTATAGCCATATATGGTAAAACAATTGCACTGTGAAATGAATTTTTTTTTTCAGGTATATTATTTTACCTCACTCTACTGTAGG
>NW_015546234.1:53185-70214 GCF_001515605.1 Sinocyclocheilus anshuiensis | reverse complement strand
AGTATATTATTTTACCTTACTCTACAGTAGGGAAATTGCTATACTTTTGTCCTCATTTCTACACTTGCAAGCAGGGCCTAAAACTAACTTTCACATCTGCCAGTGGCTAATAACTTGAGAAAATTGACCGGCCATAAATATTTTTCTCTGTACCTGTACAGTATTTTCTCTGTGCGTGTCTGTTAATTTTAGGCCATGCTTGCAAGAGATAAAACCTTGAGCTTTTATTTTGGCGGAAACTTCGGTTGAACTTTTATTTTGGCGGAAAACTCCAGCTCCTGTGAAAACAGGTTTACAAACATTACTAATTGAATGAAATACTGTAAACATTTGCCCATTAAAATGTTGAAAATTATGCAAATGTGCAAATTATGCATAACTGGTGGCCGTTGCGTTCCCAAACGCGCTAAACTCACAGCACATTCAATAACGGAGTTCACTGCAGTCACCGTGAACAGAGCCGCTCTGAGACGCGGAAAACACCGCATCACGAGCAATGTGCGCCGCTTCACTTTGAAACAAGCAGCGCAAACAGACTTGATAAGTCATATTACGCTTTCGGTTTTAATTCGTTTGACCGATACTTGCCAAAGCAATGGCGTGAAACACAACGTTAAAGAACTTTTATGTTATAAGTATACATATATCTTCGGTTTAGTATGAAACTGTGTGGGGCCGCCACAGTCTAGTTAATGGATGGGAAACACTGAATTGATAAAAACTCTACAATATATGAAAAATGTTACTATAACACAAGCAACAACAAATAGCTAAAAAAAAAATGAATGAGAGGAAAATTTCAAATGGTAACCATATGCTAAAATGTTTTCTGTCTATGTTCTCTAAACAAAAACATTACATGAACTTTAAATGAACTTCAATTGTGTCCATATTTTAAAGCTGTATATTCTGCATCTACAATTGTCTCCTCTTATATTTTCTTCACTCCACCGATTGAACTTCATGCCTATATTCTCTCCTTCCTTTCTTCCATCTCTGACTTGAATTTCCTGACTGCAGTCACATTTCTGTTTTCTAAAGAAGTAAATTGTCTAATATAAAATAACCAGTGAATGTCAATTATTATTATTTGTTTAAAGTATGCTAAAGTGTACTTCTTTTTCCACAAGGGAATAAAAAAGATAAAAAAAGGCAAGATAATTTCTTAGTAAAAGTTCAACTATTCAATCTACCTTGTACATTGTTTGCAGAACCACACTCTCAAAAAAAGGTACAAAAGCTGTCACTGGGGCGGTGCCTTACACTTTTGTACCTCATTAGGATTGGACTAAAGGATGCATATTTGTACCTTTAAATGAATGTACATATTATTCCCTCAAGTGTATATTCGTACCTAAATATGTCGAGAGCATTTTGAAAGCATAAGGAATCGTCTGTATGGTATTTTGATGTCATACACCGATCGGTCTGCACATGCAAACAAAGCCAAAACATAGATAATTTAGGCAATATATAGAAATCCTGGCCAGGACGCGTCCTGGGAAAATGGCACGTATGGTCACCCTATGTAAAGCAAGAATATGTATAACGTAGAAATGGAGTCAAAAATATGTATTTAATATGATAATAGCACCACCGTGTGGTTATTTTTCTACTGAATTATAGTTGACTAAAGCGTTGCTCATCTTGGTGTCACACGATCTCCACTCATAATAATAAAAGCACCATATCGTTTTTTTTTTTTTACTATAAAAATGTAATTACAGTTTACTAGCCTACATATTCTTCGTCATAAAAATAGCAGTGGGCTAAACTCGAGTTATCATTACTATTTTAAAACAATAGTTGTAGATCTAGTAGTAAGGCACTACTACTGTTTCACACACTGACATTTTAACAGGCTAAATAATAATTAGCAGGAAAAAAAAACAACTTGCAAAATATGCTAATTTTGATTTTTTTATTTTACTAGGGTCTTTATCATGTTGTGTTAGATTTAAACGTGAACAGACATAAACATTTCCACACGTCTGTGCGTGCTTTCTACCACACTGATTTGTATGTCACTGAAACATTTACATGTTTTCACTACAGAAATTAGTATGGACTTAATGCAAATTATGTAAAGGTATTTAAATAGCCTTTAACAAACAACGTAAAATTGCCACGAGGCACGATCGTGTCTCGTTTAAAACAAGCTATAACTTTTCTTCCACCAATGTTCTTAAAATAACGTTAGTCATGCAACAAAACAATAATTTTACCTTCCGTTAACTTCTATCATCTGGCAATGGAAAAGCCTTTGCTCTGCGCCACGGCATTTTGCGTACTCGCATCATCTTTCTATTGGACAACACAGCTGTCATTCAACGCGTCATGCACTAAAATTTCCCGCGCGCTGTAGTGGTTTCAAGATCGGTTGACGTGCGTATTTGATCTAATTGGCATTCGGCCAAGAGAAAGAGCGACACATGTGGGCCAAAGATTAGGAACGTTTGTATAACATACAATTTACACCGAAACACAACCATTACAATATAGCAGGGTATTGTCTGTTTGAAGTTACTGAAACTTTAAAACCGCCACGGAAAGAGTGAAATTGGACCACTTCAAACAGGAAAGCTAAAAGTGATACATTTCGTGTATACATTTTACAGTTAGACGCTTTAATCCCGTTTTCCCTCTCATTTTATTTGAAATATGGCTTTGTTTCTTACGTGTTTTAACTCGTCTTCGCTTTAAGAGTCTCGTGGATTATTGGTAGATAAAAACGGGAATGAATTTCAAATCTAAGTGCATGTTTTTCGGCTTTCCCAGTTTTTGTTTATTGTGTGAACATTAAACGCTTTTATGCATTATATGAACATTTTAGTTTTTTTTTTAAATGTACGCTTTAATGTTTTTCTTAATTTCTATAGTTATACAGGTATATACTTTATTTGATATAAGCGAGTCGTTTTGGTCACTCTCCATGATCTGCTATTTTTAATTCCCTTGAAGCTGATCACTTTTCTGTTTCTTTTTTATGAACTGTATTCTGTAGAGTAACAAGCAATTTAAATAAAACAGCTCTTAAAGATGCTCACATGCAAAGTAGGAGCCAGGTCAACCGCCATTAAATCGTACAAGAAGAAGTAGCAGCCAGGTCTTGCCGCGTGTTGCCAGATTGTGTGGGATTCTGTTCTAGCCGTACTGCGCTTGCGCGTGGGAAGCCTGGGGTAGGCCCTGCTGTTATTCTAACTCTAGTTCAATCCTACACTGCCGTCTCAACCAAAACAAGGCGCAAGAAAATCCCCCTCCTGGACGGCAAATAACCGAGGTAAGAAAGCAAGCGGGCTTGCTATATAGCATGATTTAAGACAGAGCAGCGGAGCTCCAGTGTCGCATTTGTGTCGGATTTAATACAAGCGTATATGCAGTGAAAATACGGTGGTGTGTTTTTAATGCTTGCCTGGGAAGAATCCGAAGGCCCGCTGACCTACATTTGTTCTAGCCTAGTGAGGCAAGGGGAGTGTACGATGTTGCGCTGCCAAATGTTCGCAACCGATTTAAAGCCCGGACATCTCTCGTGCATCGCATGATTTAGTCCCTGCAGAAGCTATATCTTTGTGGCTTTGCATTTATCAGCTATGCATGGATAGCCCTGTTTATACTGACGACGCGCGTTTGTCAGGCTGTTAACTCGCGCTTCTTCAGGTCATATTTTAAGCTGTGTTTCAGTGAGCATATTGATCAAATAAATCGGTTTGAGCGGATGCATGAATATCTGCCAGTAATCGTGAATCTACTCGTTTATTTTACTATGCAGCCTGAAGGATTGCGACTCCGAAGATGGGAAGTAAATCCAATTTAACCTTACCATTTTCTCGCTGCTCCGGCAGAGCAACCTGTAGCGAGCTCGGCTCGGCTAAATATGTAACGTTATATCCCGTCTTTTTACTATCCACAGCTGGAGTAACCAGCCGCACACAGAATTAGTTAACACCTTGGAGTTTTTGCCATTTATTGCAGCTTTGCATGTCGTTCGGCTCTATTTAATTATCATGCGACCGGGGAGTGAAGAGACAAAAAAGAAGATAATACCGGTAATTAATTGCTTTTATCTAAACAGGCCGTAGTGCACATATTTTTGCGTGTATGTTTCTGTTAAATCTTTGAATTTAACGAGAATAAAAATGTAAAAATCTTTATACCGACTGACAAGCAAGAGGTGTTTCGGTTTCTCTGTTAAGGTGAATTAGGGTTATTTGACTTTGAAGCGGCATTTCTTATGGACGGTGCTGGAACTGAATGTCCGCGTTTCATTTTATATTTGGTGTATCTCGTGTCTTGTTGGTATTATTTAAGCATAAAAGCGCCTTGCTAGTGTTGTGTCTGATAACGGCACGTTCCCAGATGCCTAATGTTTTCTTGGTCGGCAGTTTAATAGGTTTCGTCTATATCACTTACACGAAATTAAGCCTTTGCTTTTGAATATTATTTAGGTTATGCACGAAAATTGATTTATGCAATTATAAGGCAGAAAAAGATTGCTGTTGATATGTCAATAAACAGTGATTATGTGCAGATTATTTGGCTGATTCCAAATTAAAACTGAAATGTGAACATTAGCATAATTAGAAATGTACAGAGATTTAATTAATTTAGGTGATTTTTTTTCTATATAATAATAATAATAATAATAATAATCTCAATGAGTAATTCGATTTTTTTTTGTCTGAACAGTCAATGTATTTAATGTATTTGTAAATTATTTTTTGAGATTTAATTTGAAAACTTCCCATATCCCATATCTCCCACTGTTGGTCCTGGGATTTTGTAGATCAGTGGATTCATCCATGGCTCAGCATTGGCAGACAAAATATGACTTCATGAGCACTGGTAACATTTTCATTTTAAGTTCCAATCCTTCTTAATATAACTTTATTGCAATAAATAAAAAGTGCCACTGTACGTCACGAGCATGGACAAAAATGTTAAAAATAACACATTGCATCTGGATTTTAATAACAAATGGATATGTCCCATCTGTCCCCACTGTTAATGGCGCCTTTGTTTTTAGGTTCGCTCTGGATAAGGTGCGTTTGTTTATCACTGTTTTTTTGTACACACAAAAAAACTTGTGTGTACACGTGAATAACACTGTAAATAAATGAAACTGCCACATGATCCACATAAAAGGAATCCTAGGAAGCCGGTTGTTTTTCACCTTCACCATGTTGATCAACACCAGTCCTTCACTGAGGTGGAGAGTGTTTTTCTCACATGATGGTTTTTCTTTGGCAAAGCAGTTATTTGTCAGTACATTATTCCCTTTACAAACCTAGTAACCACCAATTTCATAAAAATACTGCAGTGTTTACTGTCATGGTAAATTATCATTGGATCCTTCAAAGAGTATAAGAATTTGATTTATATATGCCATGGTGGTTAATACTTAAAAATTTAGTTCCATTGTTGTTATGCTATTGAGAAAATCATAAACCTGCCATGTTTCCTGTGACTTTTTGAATGCCTTTGTTGGTTTATTTGATTTGTTTGTATATCCCCATTGTACGAACCTTTACATTATTTGAACGAGTTCAGTCAGTAATTGAATTGGTCATGAAGTTGAAGTCTTGAGGGCATTCAGGGATAAATCAACTGCAGTGTCACCCCAGCAAAGTCATGCCCATCTGACTTAACAGGTCTGGCTGATATCGCTTTTGACAGCGTTTGCAGATCTATCACAACCTTGCACCCTACTTAATCACATCTGCAAGTGTGCAGCTTTGGCTGAATTGCTAGTTTACAACTCTGGGTTTTGTTTTATGTATTAAAGGTATGCCGCTCAAAGTGTAAGGGGTGGGTGATATGGCTAAAATATCATATCACGATTTTTCTCAGGAAAATCACGCTTTGTGATTTTATCATGATTCTTTGTCATGTTGGTTTTACTATTTTGCAAGTTGTCTGAGCAGTACAGCCCAACTAATTTCCCTATTTTAAAAACGAAGCCTTCCAAGGTAACAAAATATAAAATAAAAAAGAATGGCCGATATTTTGGCCAAAGTGAGCAAAGACAAAAATCTTTGTCATTATTTTATCTTTGTTATTAAAAAATAAGAACAAAGATACACATTACAAACACACATAATATACAAATAAAACAAACAGTGCTTTATTTTTCAGGTAGAGTAGGTGTATTTAGCAGTAGCATTCAAGAAATTGAATGAACAAATGTAAAAATACAACACTATATACACTTCACTGTATAAATTATACATTGATTCTTATTAAAGCAACTGTATTGAGTTCTTCAGTCAAGAGTAATGTTTTGTTGTTTTATTAACATTAACGGAATAGTTCACCCCAAAAATGACATTTCTGTCATCGTTTACTGACTCTCAAGTTGTTTTAAACCCGAATGAGTTTCTTTCTTCTGTTGAACAAATGTTATTTTGAAGAATGTGGGTAACCAAACAGTTGCTGGTCCCCAGTGACTTCCATAGTATTATTTTTTTTTACTACTATAAAAGTCAATGGGGATCAGCAACTGTTTGGTTACCCACAATCTTCAAAATATCTTCTTTTGTTTTCAGCACAACAAAGAAAATTAATGCAGGTTTTGGACAACATGAGAGTGAGTAAATAATGACAGAATTTAGATTTTTGGGTGAACTATCCCTTTATTGACAAGCGGCAGCATGTTTAGTACTATTAGGGTGCGTCTCAATCAGCTCCCTAGCTCCTGAGCTCGTGAATCAGTATATCGTGTACACGAATCCGGGCACTGGTAAGTTCCCTGACTCACTGCACATTGGGACAATGATTACCCAATTTCTGGCGACATGACAACGTACAACGTCAACAGACAACATTGTAGAACGTCACTGCTGGTATTAATCAACAACAGGCAGGACCAATCTCTTTTTGATATTAGTTTTTATTCTCTTTAAACACTGTTCCGTTACATATTCTTACAACATTTCAGCCAAATATTAATTATAAATGTTAACTAGATGTGTTCACTACAAACCTCTTTCTGATTCTGATACAGGTCTAGCGATGTGTGTTTGTGCTGAAATATACTAAAAAATGGTTTGTCTTTTCAAATCTTCTATCGCTTTTAATTATATTTATCGAGTTGGCTTGTGTGGTTTATGTTTTGAGCTTCAAAAATGTGACATCATTACTGGTAAGGGAGCATCGATTATCCCTAGTTTTTGCGGTGCATTGTGGGATTTTTCAGGGAGCAAATGTTCCAGTGCACTCACTGGAAGGATTTTGCATTTGAGACAGACCTTAAAATGGCCTTACAATGGCCGACTCCCTGATCAGTGCCCAGACAAGAGTCAGGCAGGTCACGGTGCTTGATTTGTTACAAGACCTTCAATGGTTTGTCACCAGGGTGTGAAGTAACGAATTACAGATACTCACGTTACTGTAATTAAGTGATTTTCTATCAGAAATGGTACTTTTTTGAGTAGTTTAAAATTGTGTACTTTTACTCAAGTACATTTTAAGTGATGTATCTGTACTTTTACTCCGCTATTTACCCTTCGTTTGTGGTTGTTACATGCATGTTTTAATCCGTCAATGTGATTGGATAGGGAGAGAGTAATTGGTCTTGACTCTTGTGACTCTCGTGTCTCGTCAAATCAAAATGTGCATAGAAAACATTAACCGCCAACTGGTGATAATCACCAACTGGTGGCTGCTGGAAGCACATTCTTCAAGCATCACTTGAAGTTCTCAAACTTCTTCGAGTAATCAGCATCTTCCTCTTAATATGTTAAGGTAAATTTCGGATTTCTGCTTACTAAATAATCTGTATATGCTAGCCTACAGGGCCTGAAATTTGGTGTGAGGTTGCGGGGGTATTGCGCACAATGTTAATAACTCCCACAAGTGTCACATTTACGTCATATACGTGAGATCTGCACTGCCACATCTCTCCCTCGCGTGTG
Source organism: Sinocyclocheilus anshuiensis (assembly GCF_001515605.1). Classification (NCBI taxonomy): domain Eukaryota; kingdom Metazoa; phylum Chordata; class Actinopteri; order Cypriniformes; family Cyprinidae; genus Sinocyclocheilus; species Sinocyclocheilus anshuiensis. Next base: position 62,304 of record NW_015546234.1, on the reverse strand, counting down.
TCCTGCAGCAGTCACTTGGAGAAGTCGTCAGCTTGTTGACACCTGATGAGTTTGAGCGCAATTTGAGTTTGTGCGCTGTGAAAAAGTGTGTTGGGACTGGGAGTGGACACTCTAAAACGCTTGGAAACGTGGAAAAAACAGCTTATCATGGCTTAATGTATACTGAAATTGGAGGACCAGATTTATTATGCACCTTATTGATGACCCGTGGCATTATCATACTGCATCTCTGCCAGCGCGTGATATAATAAAACTGCAGCTCGTTAATAAACAGTAATAAAGTTTTTTGTTTGATGATCCATTTTATATAATCTGCCTTCATTTAGCAAGTGCACCTGCACAAAAACATTTTTCCAGTTCAACACTTTTTGTTCCATTCAGTTGTAGATGCTGCTGATAAAGCAGCTTGTTCTCTTCCAGACTGCCGCGGCCCCACAAAGAGACGTACGTGTGTGTGTTTTCTTTTAAAGTATTCCCCCGGAAATACTTCTATATTTAATGCAGTTTTTCTCTTTTTAACCTCTCTATCTCATGGTGTGTGATGAACTCTGGTATGAGTTTCTAATGGTTTTGTTTGCATTGTTCTAAACATTAATATTTTATGAGCAACAATAGCATGCTCTGGCTCAGTGGCCTTACACCTGATTTCAAATCTATTTTTTCAAACATTATGATTTAAATGGTGATGAGTGTACTGAGAATAACTTTTTCACCTTTTCATCATAATAGTTTTTCAGTGTTATTTTTATGTATTTTTTAAAGAGTTGGCAGTCAAGATTAAAACTGCTGGATGATAGATATTCTTCATTCTTTCTGACAAACAACAAAAGATAATGTGAATTACAGTATGTACAATGTTTTCTAAATGTTTAAATTGCAGTGTACAGCATTTCTTATAAGGGGGTAAAATCCGCTGCTCAGTACTCACTACTCATGAGTTCTTCTAAACAAGCTACTATTTTACTCTTACTCAAGTAGTTTTTTTGGACAAATACTCTTTATTCTACTCACACTACATTTTTTGCAATGTAATGTCACTTTTACTTGAGTATATTTTTTTAGTACTCTTTCCAGCACTGTTTGTCACTGTACCCTCTTGAATTCTTGTATCATTTGCTTGTTTTGTTTTGTTTTGCTGATGTTAGTCTAGAGCCGTGGTTCTCAAGGATTCCAAGTGGCTGACAAAAAGACTTAAAAAGCACCAACACTGAGTTGATCAACTCTTAAAAATGGCTTTAAAAAAGTCACTCAAAATAAAAACCTGTTCTAAACCTGTATGACTTTCGTGCTTCTGTGAACATAAAAGAAGATATTTTGAGAAATCTCAGTGTTTTTTTTTTTCAGTAGAAGTCAATGGTATGAAAACTGTTTGGTTACCAGCATCCTTCATTCTTCAACATTGTTCCACAGAAGAAAGTAAGCCATACAGTTTTGGAACAGAGAGTGAGTAAATGAGGACAGAATTTTAATTTTTGGGTAAACTCTCTGTTCCAAAACTGTATGAAGTAATTTTACAATAAGATTTTATTCATTATTGTTAGTTAATGCATCAGGCATCATAAACTAATAATGCACAATTTATTGTTGCATATTTGAAATCTGTCAATATTATTTGTCTATGATATGATAATGATGTTATGATATGATAATTCATGTTTATTGGTAACAATTAAATATTAATATACAGCTTGAAATGTTAAAAATTAATCAAATAATAAGCGCGATTACAATCGTTCAAAGCGGCAATTAATCGTTCAATGTCCACTTATGTTATTCTGCGTGCTTAAGATGTGTTTTTTCCCTTTCTACAGGTTATCTTAAGGGCTTTTCCATTAATTTAGGTTTACGCAATTACAATTTCAAGGGAATAATGGCTTTTGTCATAATTGTGCAGCCCTACAGTAAATGAATAAATGCTCAAAGTATTGTTTAATATTAATTCATAATACTTGCATAACTAATGTCAACAAATTCAAACTTATGTGATTTTGCCAAAATGTCCGAAACCGATGAAGACCTTTTAAATTAAGCCATGTGGTCATTCATACTTCCTCAATTTGTGCAAATGACCTTTAAAGTTATGGAGGTACAAAGAGATGGAGGCTGCCAAGTGCCTAGGCAATATCTCAATACTTCCTGTTTGGTCTTGGCTGTTGACTGGGGCAACCAATGGCAATAATGACATTAGATATCTTATGTTTTTCCCTCTCTTTTCTGTCTTTATCTGCATAAAGTATTTAGTCTTTTTTTCCCTAAAATTACCTTTGAGCTTTTTTCTCTTTGTGCCTTCAGTTTATTTATAGACACGTTTGTTTGTGTACTTTGGCCACTTGATAACATTGTTAATTGTGTTATATTTATGCAGTTTTAAAGTGCCCCTATTATACCATTTCGAATATTGCCTTTCATGCAGTGTGTAATGCAGCTGTGTGTAAATGTAAACAATCTGCAAAGTTGTAAAGCCGAAAGTGCATGATAAATAAAGTTATTGTCTCCCAAAAGAAAGAATCGACTCTTAACAGCCGAAACGAGTCGTCAGTAATTCGAATCCCACCTGCGTGACAGCTACACGTCATGGGGTAACACAATTGCATAATGCCCATCTACGTTGGCCGGCCGTGAACAAGTCACCCACCCACAAACACTGTAGCTGGTTTGTGTGGTTAACATCATGTCGAGAAGACGCTGTGAAAGTAAATTCATTTTATTTTCACTTCTGAAAGAAGAGGCAGCAAATAATCAGTGGTTAAAATAATGTTTTTTCCACTGTACCACAGCAGTACAACCCCAATCTTTTTTTGTATTCCTGTCATTTTACTGACGACGGGAGTTTTACTGTCTCGGGAGTTCAACGTGGGATTCACAAAACGCTTGCTCTTGAAAGATGGCTCAGTACACAGTTTATTTGGACCGGCTGGCTCCACTGAATCACAACCTGTAAGTATGATTAATAATTGATATTTATATTTTCTATTGAGTGTTCAAAATTCAAAACTATGGCAACATGCGTATCGTTTCTGACACGCGCTGTACGCGGTAGACCAATCACAAGACTGGGCCATCTGACCAATCAGAGCAGAGTAGGCTCATGGAAAGGAGGGGTTTAGAGAGACTGAATCGTAGAACTGCTTTGAACGAATCATTGGAAAATGAGGTGATATTAAATGCATATTTTGAGAAAACCTTGCATTCATGTAAACCTATTGTAGAAGACTCCCGAAATAATATTAGGAACCTTAAAAATTGCATAATAGGGGCACTTTAAAACCATATGCTTATGAGGCCATTAACCGGTAGTTTTCTGATGTTTGCTTTCCATTTGAGAATGATTTTGGGTCAAGAGGCCATCTGAGCTGTTGTTCTCTTGCATGCCGCCATTTCATAAGACTCTCTGAGATTGTCTTTCCTGCTTGCCAGATGATATTCAGTTCCGCCCACATAGATACCAAGGCCTCTAATGAAAATGTATGTCAGTCAGTCAGAGAGCGATGGGAATGATAGTTTCCATTCAGCTTTTGTGTTTTGATGACATGTGACAGTAAAGCAGGAGGCTCGGTTTCGATACCGTTTCCCATTCCCTGGCAGCTGATGTTTAATTTCCGATTAGTAATTGTTCAGAAAACTAAAATTTCCACTCGGTAATTTTATTGGCTGGTCCAAGGCAAACTAGAATTCACTGGCATTTTAGTTTTTTTCGCAGTAATCCTACATTTCCTCCTTGCTCTTCAAGGGATGAAACTGGAGCCGATATCAGTTTGGTTTGGCAGTCTCAGAGGGACGCTATGGCCCGATGCTGGGTGCCAGCCTTGTGTCCAGAGGGACATGTGACTGTATTGTGGGAGTGTGGGTTGGAGTGACGAGTCCTTTTGGATGCCCAGAGCTCTCAACATCCACCCACTCCACCCAAACCCGCATGCATGCATGCCTCCATCTGCTCGCTGTACACTCTCACGCTCTGCGTTTCACGTTGGACTCTGCTTCAGAGAACTGTGTGTGTAAGATCAAAAGCATATTACACTTAAGTGTTGATGGTCAAGCCAGTTTTGTTTTAAAGTCGTGATGTAACGGAAGTAGCGAATGATTGTTTCTTCCATATTGTTACGTACATCCAAGTGAAATGGATTTTTGAAAAGAAAAAAAATGTTGGACGGGGTCTTGGTTCTGTCTATCGGTTGTTGATTCGATGGAGGCAGATCTGAATGCAAGCTTGCAATCGATTGTAAGAAAGGGCCGGGGTTTCTGTGAATGAACTGATTGTGATCTGTCATTTTCACCAGAAGATTGAATAAATAAAAATAAATCATGAATAGATCAATTGTTCACAGTAAGAAGATAGATAAATAGGGTACATTTCAACTTCAATGCCGTTTTATAGGAACACTCCACTATTTTTGAAAATAGGCTCATTTTCCAACTCCCCTAGAGTTAAACAGTTTAGTTTTACCGTTTTCGAATCCATTCAGCCGATCTCCGGGTCTGGCGGTAGCACTTTTAGTTGTAGCTTAGCGTAGATCATTGAATCTGATTAGACCGTTTATTATCTCGCTCAAAAATGACCAAAGAGTTTCTACATTTTTCCTATTTAAAACTTGACTCTTCTGTAGTTACATCGTGTACTAAGACCGACGGAAAATGAAAAGTTGCGATATTCTAGGCCGATTTGGCTAGGAACTATACTCTCATTTCGGCGTAATAATCGAGGAACTTTGCTGCCGTACCATGGGTGCAGCAGGCGCAATGATATTACGCAGCGCCTGAAAATAGTCCCCAGCTAGGTAACTTCCAATAAGCCTATTTTCAGGTGCTGCGTAATATCATTGCTAACGGTCTAATCAGATTCAATGATCTATGCTAAGCTGCAGCTAAAAGTGCTACCGCCAGACCCGGAGATCGGCTGAATGGTTTCGAAAATGGTAAAACTCAACTGCTTAACTCTAGGGGAGTTGGAAAATGAGCCTATTTTCAAAAATAGTGGAGTTTTCTTTTAATGGTGAGGTGTGTAATATCTGTGCCAGTGGTAGCAAATGGAACTGCAGTTTGTGCAAGTGGAATAGCAAATTGGTTCAACCAATGGTGTGAGTTTGGGGCGGGAATTTTTATTTGATTTGATTAGCCAATGGGAATGTTTAAAACTTAATTGTTTTTTTTCTGTTTGTTGCTGCTTTGGTGCAGATGGTAACCAGTTTTTAAAAACATTGTAAAAGCTTTAAAACAGTGTTTACAATGATTTCTTCCTTGTTGTTGTTATTTCCGGGTTAAATTTGATTTACCATCATGTGGACTCAATAAAGCAGTTTTATCTTCGCCATTCTAAATTTGATGCATGATTGCTCTTTTTATTTTAAATATACAGTAAGCAGTTGTTTGATTTATCAGATGCATGGTTTGCTGGATGTTGTAAACCAGTTGGCAAGGATCTATCACCTACAAAGTCAAAACACTTATAAATTATAGATAGCATATCGCAGAGGAATACTAGTCATGTGTTTTCATCAGTTTGGGTCATTGTTGATTTGCCAGTTAGGGTTTATATTTTACAGTTTGCCATTTGAGGACATATCAATAATTATGATAATTGATAATGGGAATTTTTGCAAACACTGCAAAAACACGTAGAAACATTTGAAGCTCCCCTGAGCGCAATCACAAGTATGATGATGATCGGGTCAGTCGCACTGGTGCTCCTAAAAAAATGTTTATAGTCGCACGCAGTAGTTTTCAGTCGAAATGGTCGCACTGTAGAGCCCTGATTTAGCTCACACACATATTAATGTCATGAATTTGTGAAGTGAAGATGAATGAGCGTTAAAGGAGCTGCTTCCCTGTTGATGTGAATCATACTTCCTGTGTGAGTGTAAACAGGAGAGAAACCACCTGAGACCATAGAATAGCAGTGTTGTTAGCCAAGTCTTTAACGTAAAGACAACTAGACATTTACATTTTCGGTCAAGTCAAATTTATTTTAATGCCACTTTTGTTTTACACTTTATAATTTTGTTTTAATTATTTTTATTTTGCAACAATAATTATCATAATAGTGATTTATTATAATTATAATTATTATTTTATAATCATATATAAATAATCACTGTTTTGGTCCAATTGTGCAGCCCTACAAACAAGTTTAATATTTTTTATTTTGTAGTAATAATAATAATCATAATAAAATTCACACAATCACAATTTTTATCAGAAAAATCACAGCATTTTTCACCAAATTGTGGAGCACTTGTTAATAAGTTAACGTGTTTGTTTGTTGATTTTTAAATATAAAACTTGGTGAAGTGATTTATGTGTCGGTACTTTTTTTGACATCTCTCCAGCACATTTTAACAATACCGTGATAATACTGATAGCCGTGATAATTTTGGTCACTATAATCGTGATAAGAAATTTTCATACCGTTACATCCCTACTTGTTAGTAAGTGCTTCATACAAAACTGATGGCGCTAATGTGGAAAACACTTGCTCAAACACAAATGCTCAAAAGCACTGATTGTGTCAACCTGGTAAGTTTCCAGGTTTTTCCTTACTCCTGGAAGTTGTGTAAGTCAGCCAATCAGATTCGAGCTTGCCATGTCAACTGTAATTGCCTTAGCAACCATCGCTAACTAACAGATTTTCCTAGACTGTTGAGAGCCCTCGATACACTAAACAAAAACCTCTTCCTAAGACAAGCCTATTTTTCTTCATTACTTTAAATTATAAACCGTTATAGATCACCCCCTAAATGTAAACAGGCAAGCTGTATTTTGCCCAGCCAGTTTGCTGATATATTTAGTCACCACTCACCAGACAGTTTAATCCTGTACCACTAACAGTACTATAATTTTGTCTGTACGTGTTACTGTCTTGAATCAAATCGATTTTGTTGTAGTATTCGGATAAAAACTGAAAAATGAATAAATGTACTAGGGATTGAACCGGATCCTTCTGTATTACCAGCCAGTTGTCATCTTGTGTTCTTCAGCTCTAAGATGGGTTGGACTTGATTTATGTTTAGAGGTGAAAAGAAAACGGCAAGATGTTTGCATGGAGGGACAGTATTTTATCTCACTGCAGCGGGAGCCCAATGATTTGGTTGTGTGTGTGTATGTGTGAAGACTCTGAATGACCCAGATGTTTTAGTTGTGATTTCACCTCTAATCAGAACCTCTGGGACGAGCAGAGAAGCGAGCGGGTGGACGCAGAACTTTTCTTACAACTAGACACAAGTTCTGTACACGTATGCACACCGCACAAATAAACTGTGACCTGGATTGTTGACACATTTCAGTGCAGAATAATAGTCAGCAAATTGTGATAAGACTCATTTAAAATATTCTTAAAGCTAACTTGAATAATCACCCAAATCCTTACAGAGAGCCTGCTGTCTTTTAGGGTTATATGCATTCAAATGGTTTCGTTTGTTCTTGTTGCTCTGAACGATATTGTCATTTATTTTTAATTGTCAGAAAGTGAATTGAGAGTGCTTTAAAATTTCTTTTTGCCTTTGCAGGGTTTCCATCACCATTGGATTTGTTTGGAAGTAAAACTCTCAATGACAATCCACAGGAGCCCTTCTGCAACCTTCCCAACCTAAAGAAGGTAAGTTGGTGAAAAAATATTTTTAAAAATGTTTGACGGTCCCCAAAATGAACATAATTCAAAGACATTATTGTGGCAGGTGAAGGAGTTAAATAAACATTGAATAGAATAATAATTGTTGTTTTTGGCCATTGCGTCACATCCATGGCATGTTAAAAGTAGTTCACGTGTCCTGTGCGAATGGCTCCGTAGTCATTTTGTGCCACCTTTATCTTGTTATTATGATATGACGGCCTGTATGCTTATGACAGTGTTGTGATTTTATTGTTGACTGCATCCAATCTTGCTGAGGGTCTGACTCACTTAATAGCTTAATACCCTGCAAGCCCCAGAGATGAAACCACAAATGGCAGAACTGGAGAGAGATGAAACACAGCGGTGATTTGTGAGGAGGATGTATTTACTTGGTTTTATATATATATATATATATATATATACAGTTTGCTTTCAAAGAGAATGGCAATCGCAGTCTGTAACTAAAGTGAAGGGCCAAAGAGATGTATTCGTAATTTTTAGGGAATATTTTTTTTCCCACTTTTTTTCCATGATAGAGAAAGTAGACGGAGGGATTGGAACTGGTGAATGACAATCCAAAATCAAACTCTTGTCTTCTGCTGCTCTGTGTCCGCAGCTTATTCAAGTGAATTTAATTAAATACAGTTAAAGCAAAGCAACACAGTTAAAACAGTAATATTGTGAAATAATATTATGTTTAATATAAATATGATATATATAATATAAATGTTTTCTGATGTAATAGATTTTGCATTGTAATTTATTCCTGTGATGGCAAAGTTGAATTTTCAGCATTTATAATCCAGTCTTCAGAGTCACATGATCCTTCAGAAATCATTCTAATATGCTGATTTGCTCAAGAAACATTTATTATTATCAATGTTGAAAACAGTTAACAGTTGCTGCTTAATATTTTTGTGGAAACCATAATAAATTTTTTTCAGGACTCTTTGATGAATAGAAAGTTCAAAACAGTCCAATAGAAATCTTTTGTAACATGTAAAAGAGTTAAAGTCCCCCTGTAGTCAAATATTTTATCCCTTAAAACTTATCTCTGATCATCAAAATGACATATTTAAATGTTTTGTCTTGTGAAAATAATTTTCTCATGCCTTAAAATAGCTTGTTAATTCGTTGTTTACCTGGGTCTTCAGTCTATGATTAGCTCACCTCACCTCTTATCTGACAAGTCTTCGGGTTTGACTCGTTTGTTCATCACGTGACAGCAGCATAAACTTAACCAATGTAGTCTGAGCCGGAAAGAGAATTGATTAGTTAATCTGAGTCTTCGGGTTTGAGTCGTTCCTTCATCACGTGACAGCCCTATACGCTTTAACCAATGCAGTCTGAGCCGGAAAAAGAATTGATTAGTTCTTTTTTTTTATTTGTTTTTTTTATTGAAGATATTACATTCACAGGGGATACAGACATAGCAATAAAATACACACACCCAGAATACAAAACAATAAATACATAAAGAATAATAAAAATGAAATATAAACAGAACAAAAACAAA
>NW_015546234.1:50018-52522 GCF_001515605.1 Sinocyclocheilus anshuiensis | reverse complement strand
GTAAATACAGAAATACATTGCCATTTTGAATATTGCGTTGCCATTTTGAATATTGCATTGCCATTTTGCATACTGCATTTTAAATTGAATTTCGCTACCTATATGCTTCCATAGATCTGCTCATGTTGCACCGGATTTCATTTTAGCCGTTTTTACAGTGTTGCGCATTATAACCAATCACACACGATTCTGTTGATCTTAGGAATGCAATGGCCAATCAGATATGTTCAGATGAGTCATTGCTGAAACTCATCAGTTTTGAGTGCACACGCGCTCGCTGACTGAAGCTGTTTCTCAATACCAAGTACGCAAAGTTCGGACTTGTGTCCTCGGTAGTTCGGACTTCGCAATAGTGATGGGAAGTTTGGATCATTTTACCGACTCGGACCTTTGAGTCTCGTTCAGCAAAATGAACTGATCTTTTTTCGAGTCATTTCGTTCATTTTAGCAAAATATAATTAAAATGTTATGTGTTACTTCCCTAATACGTCTACTACTTACGCAAACGTTGATCACACTACAAACAATACAAAACTGCTATAAGAAAGATTAAAGATTATTTCATTGTTTACCTGGGTCTTCAGTCTATGATTAGCTCACCTCACCTCTTATGTCTTCGGGTGTTCATCACGTGACAGCCCCATAAACTTAACCAATGCAGTCTGAGCCGGAAAGAGAATTGATTAGTTCATCTCTCGAGTCTTCGGGTTTGAGTCATTCATTCATCACGTGACAGCCCCATAAGCCCAAACCCGAAGACTAAATTACATACACAACCAGAATACAAAACAATAAATACATAAAGAATAATAAAAATGAAATATAAACAGAACAAAAACAAATAAATAAAAAGTTAAACATCTTTTTTTTAAATAAATAAATCATAAATAAATTAAAATAAAAAATAACTTAAATAGAAAATTACACATAAAATGTCAACTTCAAACAATACACAGGAGGTAACCCTTACATCAAAGTCAATATTTTTTCCATCAATACAGTAGTTTTAACAGCTTTCTTATTAAGTGATGGGCAGAGAGATTCATAAAATAATTTCAAATCAATACAAAAAATCCTAAAATTGGGCATACAATCAGTAACTTTACATTTGTGAAGATGAAATAGGCCAAAAAGAGTGAACAGTTTTAAGATATCATCCAGCTCCTTTGATCCTGATTCCCAAATTAAAAATAGTGCATTAATTACCTCAAAACTAAAAAGTTTGCTGTAAGCTGAGAAATCAAGCCAAGATATTTCTTTCCAAAAATCCTTTGCATTTGCATTTACATTTAGTCATTTTGCAGACGCTTTTATCCAAAGTGACTCACAATTGGGGAATACATAAAGCGATTCTTCTTAAAGAGGCAAACAGACACAGGAAGTGCTTGTATTACCGAGTTTTAGGCATTGTTCAAATAAGTACAAGCTAGAAAGGGAAGGAATAAATAAAGATTTTTTAATTTAGGATGAAGATGTTTTTACTAGCGGACAACTACAGTGAATACTGTAACATTCGTTAAAGTTACTTACTTGACGATGTGGTGTCCTAAAATGCCTTGAAGACTCGAATGCAGCCGTTTGTGATTGTTAATTCGCGCCCGCGAGCATACGCATGTGAAGTGCAGACGCAGCTGCGGGAGAGGTGCGTCTGAGTCCGGGCTACTTTTACACTGTTGCCACGGGTTATAATGCAAGTTAGCAGTTCTAAATTCACATTAAACCACAGCTTCATGGGTTTTTTGCTCTGATTTATTTTTGGTTTTGTGCTGGTATTGGTATATTTTGCATGCTAGTGATAGGAATCGATCCATTGACGTGATTGGTTATTGGTTTGTGACGTAGCAAACCAAGGGCTGTTTCAAACCATATTTCTGGGTCAGCCTTTGGGAAACTACAGTTTTAAGGAGAAAATACTCAGCAATGGTGTTGATTAATAGATTGGCACATGGTTTGTCTAAAAGCATATTAAAAACACCACATAGACAAATAAACAAAAATAATAAACATAAAAAACTTGATTTTCACTACAGGGGGACTTTAAGTATCGATTTTACAAAATGCAAAAAATAAAAAATTGCAGTAATTTTATTGAGCTAAATTAAACAATCAGCAAAAATGCTTTTAGAGCTCTCCAAAAAAACTCTGTAACTTCTACATTAAAACTTCATGAAAGATTCGAAATCATTGTGGTTAGTGTGCTTAATTAATCTTCAAGGAAACAGTATAAAGGTCATTTACATTCCAGTGCTGCTCTAGTAGGACTGCTTTCTTATTGTTATTCAGATTTCGCACAGCTGGTTTGTGCTTTTTTTTTTTTCAGCCCTGCAGTGTAATTTGCATGAAGATACCATGCTTGCATTTGTAAATGATGTGTGTAGCACTAAGACTACTGCTGCTGTATTTCCATATGGCTGGATGTGACTGCAGGCTACAGTGCTGATTGGGGATTCAGAACTGAGGAAAAACTTCCCTGGAGATCCCACATACACACACTCCCCCGACTC
>NW_015546234.1:46063-49875 GCF_001515605.1 Sinocyclocheilus anshuiensis | reverse complement strand
CCCCCCCCGACTCCCTCTTTCCAGTGATCTCAGTGTCTAGGCTTCAAACCACCTCACGTCATACTCATCTCTGTGTTGTTCTCTCACTAGGAGGAAAAGAGGTGATTGTGCGCTAAGGAAAAGCGAGGAATTGGAGAGGCCGTATGACTCGGCAGAAATCGCCTGCCCTCCATAAAAATGCAGTGTCATTTGAGACTGCAAAACAGTTTTTTTTCTTTTCTCCAAGGATGGCATGGCTTTGCTGACTATAGGCCTTCATGTCTGTGGCGTCTAAAGCAAGCATGTCAGCTGTATGCTAATTTTATTTTCTGGCCACTAAAGACCTGCAGGATATTTACGCATTGTGTAAGTGTAGCCCGGGCATATAGTGTGTTAACGTTTCTCCGAGCGGTTCTGATGACCAGGCGCGGATTATTGCACAGGCTTGCCTAGGTTGCAGCCTAGGGGCCCAACATGTGCAGGGGCCTCGGATTGGCCAGACTATTTTTTTTTATTATTTTAAATTTACTTCAGCGCGAAGAAAAAAAGACCCTCATTGGCCCATAAGAAACATTAGAGGAGGAATCGTTGCAGAGCGTCTGACAAAATTAATGTCTTGTATTGTAGAATGCACTCTTAGCATCGGCGAGAGTTCGCGCGATCATTAAATCGAAACCGAAAGTAAAACGTGCACGCACATTCAAAAGCGATTTTAAATACCCCACGTTTTGAGAGCGACTCCCTGATGCGCGCGAATTAGGCTACATAACATATCTAGGCTGTTATTAGTATGTAGGCTATAATAGGTTGTGTTGTGTCTATAGTTCTGCATCATGCTTGAAAAATTTGGTCTCTATTTGCACTTTGAATATTGAGAGTAGCCTACTTTGATTATGGCTGCACATATTGTTTGCACTTAATAAGACTAAGAAAGAACTGTGTTGTTTATTATTTGTTATTTATACTGTTTTTATTTGTATGTTTAATTTGTGAAAAACCATTTCAGTTAGGAGATCAGACGTTCTAGAGAGGCTCATAATTCATGTACAGTTCTAAGGTCTGAAGAGAGAGAGAAGGAGAGAAGCCATATTTGTTCATTGATCTAGTCACATGTTTCTGCTCTCAAAATGCACCAGATTTATGCATTTAAATTTAAAATGAACTAAATTTTATGGGGGGCATACCCCTGGAACCCCCTAGAGAATTCATGTACAGTTCTAAGGTCTGAAGAGAGAGAGAAGGAGAGAAGCCATATTTGTTCATTGATCTAGTCACATGTTTCTGCTCTCAAAATGCACCAGATTTATGCATTCATATTTAAAATGAACAAAATTTTCTTACGTTGGGGCATACCCCCAGAAACACTTAAAGGAACCAATGTGCACCCACCACAGTCTCACAAAATCCTGTGGGACACTGGGAATGTAGAGGAAACGCTGTAGATTGGCTGTCTCAATGTGTGTGTGTGTGTGTGTGTGTCTGTGTGTGTGTAAGTTCACCTTACTGTTTGTGTGTGGACCATGTATGGCATTAAATACATTTCTCTAGTAAAGCATAATAATTAAGATGATTAAGGGGGGCCTCACACAAAGAGCAGCCTAGGGGCCCCTGACCACCTTAATCCGCCCCTGCTGATGACTTTGGGGGAAAAACAAATTCTGGTTATGAGACATTTTGTGTAGGTTTAGTTATTTTTAAAGATTTGGCAAATATTTCTAAACAAGTAAGTAAGTAAATAAATAAATACATACATATAAAATAAAATAAAAAATGTCACCAGACACCAGACCACCAGAGTTGAATTAAGAACCAAAAAAAGATTTCAGTGGATAAAAATAAATAAATAAATAAAACTATATAATAAGAGATAAGTTCAATTTTTTAAAATTAATTTATTTTCAAAGCAGAAACACATTCTGTGTAAACGGCCCCTTAAATGTGCATGTCTTCAGGAAATATCTTTCATCAGTGACACTTTCCAACTGCTAAATTATGATAAATTGTGTGTTAATATAACACTGTATCTGGTAAATGGTTGAAGTGTAGGGTTCTGCTGTATTTCAAAAGAACCATGTGATTTTGTACCATTTAATTGTATTTTGGAATTAGTCTGCAAAATATTTTATCCACTGCAATCTTCTTTTGTTATTTATTTTGCTGGTGATCAGTTATGGATTTTTTTTTTTTTTTTGCTTAAAGCTTAAACGTTTTGGCTAATTCTTGTTCTAAAAAAATCTACTTTTAAATTTAATTTTCCCCATGGAAGTGTATGGGTTGAAACTGTTGCGACAGTTACCAATTAATGGCCAAATACAGAGAATCCTATGGTTTGACATTTCAGGCAATTCAATTACGTTTGCTCACTTTTATGTCTACTGGTTGTTTTTAATTATTTGCTTGCTACAGGTTTTAAGGAAGCAAATTTAATATTTATATATAGATGATGAGTAATCGTTGTGTGTGTATATATAGGATATTAAATGGGGTGTGTGTGTGTGCCATAGTTAGAAACTTCTGAGAAAAGTGGGAGGGCATGATAATGGATCATAACCATCACTCTGGTGTTTGTAAATCTTTATCATGTTTTTAAGTGCTTGTGTTGACAAATTGGGCTAGTAGTTGTTTTGTGTAGCATTTATCATTTTGCTTGATTTTGATGAGTTAAATATGGTATTTATGAATGATTAGTGGATTATTCAGCTCCTCTTGGCGCCTATTATTTATGTATTCGCGTGAATGTGCAGTTTTTGTCTGTGTTCTGAGTCATGCAGGCGTCACAGGTGAGTATGGGAGAGGAAATAGGATGTTTGTCTGCGTTTGACCTGTGGACACAATTAGCCGCCTTTAGACTGAGAGAGGCTCACGTGAGCTCAGCTATAACAATATATCGAAGCAAACAAGTTCACACGTGAAGCCTGCAAACTCAATCACACAATGTCTAATGCACGTACCAGTGTTCATTTATGTACATTTAAAGTATTTATTCATATTCTTTATGTTCTTAGTTTTCATTTTAATTTCAATATGTTTTAGTAATTGTTCTGTTCTTGATTTTTTTATTTATTTCTAAATAGATGTAATTATTTATTATTTTTTTTTTTTTACAAATTTGTAGGACTTATTTCAATTAGTTGTCAAAGCAATTATTATTATTTTTAGGATTTTATGTTTTTTTTATATATAAATAAAAAAACTAATATTTATATTTTTTATTTCCTCTTTATTTCAATTACCAAAAATAGTTATCTGAAATTATAAGCCTCATATTTCTGCTTTTAAATACTCCAAAACTGGCCCCATTCACTTCCATTGTAGGTACCTCACAATAAACTAGATTTTTTTGTTTTTGAAGAAAATGAGGGAGGAATCAATATTAATATTTGTGATAATCAGCATTATGGAACAACTGCTGCTGATTGAGCTTAATTTGCTGAACCCAGAATATTCCTTTACCAGGGCTGTACAGTGCGACATATATGTCGCACATACTACGAAAAAACTGGTCTGTGCGATGAATAAATTTACCACTGTAGCACGCGTGCGATACAGTTTTGCATGTTCATAACACAGCCGCTTAATAGTGTGAAGTGATTTCGTTGTGCTTGTTTGTGTGTGTGAGATTGATTATACCTGGTAGTTGATATGACGATTTTTGAATGTCTCCACGATCTGCTTTTGAAGAAATACCATTGTATCGTGCTACAGCGCACATTCTATCAGGTGCAGTTCTGGCGCCTCCCTCCGTCTTAATATAATGTACAACGCCACATGCATTCACATCAGTGTTAGCTCTGCGGTAGAGTTACTCTCACGGGACACTGCACTTATGCGCA
>NW_015546234.1:39502-44572 GCF_001515605.1 Sinocyclocheilus anshuiensis | reverse complement strand
ACTTTAAAGCAATACCGGTTAAACATTTAATTCACGTGCTGTTCTGCATGCGCTTTTTCTGAGCGCGTACTCATGAAGTGCTCTCACACTGAGAGCCTGTTCGAAAAGCGCCTGATTATTGGACTAAGTTGTCTTAAGCGTCTGATTGATTTCGCGTCTAATACTGTCAAAAACAGACAAGGTTTATATATAAACACAGTTGTTATGTCTGAAATGAAAGTAAACAGTTGAGAGAGAAACGCGTGCTCACTTTCCCTAAATGTCTGCCATTGTTTTTTATTTTATATTTTGTTAAGGTGTAAGAGGTGTTATGTTTCTGCACTCTTCAATTTTTAGCAAATTAAAAAAACTTTGTCTAAAACAATTTTTGTGATGGTTTGTATTTTTTGTGCTCTGTATGGAACATCAGTGCCTGTTTAAGTGATGAACTCCATTACTTGTGTTTGTTTTCAGACATGATAACAGACGTTTTATACTTGTGCTACAACTTTTTGGCCTGTGCTACAAAACTTTCAACCTCTGTAGCACCAGTGCTATGTGGAAAAAAAGTTAATGTACAGCCCTGCCTTTACCATTTTTTGATATAATAATGTATAAGTAGGTTGACCTCCCTGAAAAATGTTTACATTGACTCTGTGGCAATATCAAAACGATAAAAAAAATGTTTGAGCATCCCAACCAGCTCGATGCTACATTTCTCAACCAATGGCGTGACGATCTCTTTGACCGACCAATGGGAGGAGTGCTCGGGAAACCTGTTTTCTGTTCTGTTTTGGAGGCATTAGCTTTCCATAGTATGCCGGTCCATATGCTCATAGAGTTGAATCAGTGTATCACCTGCATAAACAGACCCAGATCTTCTCTGTAAGTTCAAGCAAATCTGCTTTAATGAGCAGTTTTGACATCTTTATAAGTCACCTTATTTTGCCTCTAATCCTCGTTCCATTCTCCCGTGCTCTCTGCCTCCCTCTGGCTGGGATCACGGCTGACCCACTTGGCGTCAGTGCCAGCGGTTGGCTCCTCGCCGTTTCTCTGAAAGACCAGACCAACGGCCACAGCAACTCCTCTGTGGGGCCCCCTGCCAGCTGCACCATGGGGCCCTGCCAGCTGCGTTGTGAGGCCCTGCCAGTAGAAAGCAGTATTGCGCAGACATTTTCCTGTCTGCAGACTGTTGGACATTCAAGCTAACAAAGGGCACTTTTGTGAGATCCAGGCACAGGGGCTTGAGGTTGACTGCAAGCCCACAGAAGGTACTCTAACCCTGGGAAATCAGGGTGTGGTGACACAAAGTGTCCTGGAAGGAACAAAAATGACCTTTACTTGGTGATTATCATGTGCAGGACAGATAATTGACACAGAGATTAGGGACGGCCACAAGTATTTGGAAATAACAGCAATAATTGGTTGTAAAAAACAATTGTGAGACTTTTTTTGTTTTAAGCTTGAAAAAGTCCAGCATTTTACAAATATTACAAAGAAACAGCAAGTAACCCATTGAATTAAACATGAAATTTTGAAGTAGTCAGAATGACCTGACACAGTTTAATGAGTGTTCCTCATGTTATGAAAGAGTATTTGGCAAAAATTCTAACCTTTAATGTATTCTTACTAAACTCGTTTTTTATAATGCCCTCACTACTTCTGTCTTCTGGGTTTTGTCTCTCGTAACCACTCACTGAACTATATTGAGTAAAATGATTTACCTATGTAATTTGGGGTATTTTATTTTTAGAGGTTGCGTTTTCTTTTACCTTGCATAGTTTTGTTAATGTTATGGATTAGAGCATTTCACACAACATTGGTCTAATCTGACTAATTTTGACAAATACATTTTTTCAGCCAATATATAAAAAAAAAAAACGAAAAATAAAATATAAAAAAATACCTATAACCACCAATAAGCCAATAGTAATCATGTTATGGCCGATAACCAATAAATGAATGATATAAAAATTATTTTCTATTTTTGTGTAAATGAATGAAAATAAAAATGGTAAAAACTAAATAAGTAATTTTAAATGCTACAAGTCAATTTAGGCTAGACAGCATTGTAATATACAGCAGAAAAATGGGTATTAATTTTTTAGATTTGCTCAATTTTATTAAGGTTTTTTAGAGGTTGAACGGATCATAGTTTATCCGTGATCTGTACGGACCAGGCACCACGGTTCGGCACGCATGTGATCTGCAGATTAATTGCAAAATTTAACCATAATAGAGTGAAAGTTTATCATTTGTATGTGTTTACACACTCAAGTGATTTTGAACGATTCCAGCGCAAGAACAGGCGAAGGTGAACTCGATTCGGTGCTCGCACACTGTTTTATGTGCACAGCCGCACACACATGACGCTCATACACAGCGCAGACAGCACGCGAACATTGAACCGAATATCAAAGTACTTAGCTTTAAGTAATAAATGGAAAGCAAAGTTACACTGAAATATTATTTTTCTTGCTGATCCTAAAAACAATCCGATCCGTGACTCCAAAAACGTAATATGACCAGAACTGTGAGTTTTGTGATCCGCTGAACCACTAACGTTTATGAAGATTAACTGTAAGACAGCATATAATATATAGCAATATATATTTATGTGTTTAATTTGCCATCTTATCAATATGCATAAATATGTTTAGCTTGAGTTTGTTTTTCGCACCCAGTCAGAACAGACCAGCAACCCATTTTTTAGATCACGACCCAACAATATCTCTGATTTATTGAATACAGTGTGGAAAATTTGTGCATCGGTTTCTGAGTATATGACAGTGTATTGTTTTATGCTTAAATGTTGACACTGTTTATATAAACACCTCTCCGCTGTGTATGGAAATTAGAGAACTCATTAGATAGATGTTTGTTTACTGCTTGCATCTACTGAACCATCTCATCACTTCACTTTCATCCTGACATTTGTGTGTGTGTGTTTATGGCTGTAGGATGAAAAGTAAGCATGATTTCCCTCCAGTAAATGTGTGTTAGCATGTTTCTGCTTAAACTGTCTGTGTCCGCTCTCTTTTATCTCTCTTAGTAGTGTTTTTCAGTCATCTGTGTGTGTGAATGATGAGCATAATTTGCTCCTAATTAATAAATTGTGTGTTTTGATTTGGATTGTAGAGTATGTGCATGTTTTGACACTAAACTTGGCTAAAATTGGTCTATGTTTGTGCTGGTCCTCATGTCCCATTGTGTGCATCAAAGCCGTGGCTGGTTTTAAATGTCGACTGTGGTCGTGCTTATGGACTGATCGTCATGGTAACGGTGTTGCAGTCATCCCTGCTCCCGCCCTGTGAGAGCATTTGACGCAGACGGCAATCCCAGCCTGTCTGTGAAGTGACACTTTTCTGTCACTATCATCACCATTTCAACAGCCATACCCATCAACATGATTGTGAAAACTCTCCGTATGGCAGCTTTCGGTTTAATGTAGGTTTAAGCTATAGAATGTTTTTCATACGAGGTGAGAATCTTTAGGCACCTTATGATTGAATTTGATTTTGGTACTTAATTTGATTCCAAAACAATTCAAGATGCATTAAATTATGTTTGATCTGATAAAAAATAAGGCATATAATAAGCCAGTATAGGGACATCTGTCATATTTTGTTCTCATAATGTTGAGGTGTTTTATTTGAGGCATTGTATCATCATTCAGCCTTTTTGTCTTTGACTGTTGAACCTATCTGAAGGCTTCAGCGCATATTTGTTTGCAGTGTGAGGTGAGCACACCTTTTCCTGGTAGATGTGTTGTGGCAGATGTGCCCTCCATGCACTTTTTGCAGGAATGCACATCATGTGACACTTATCTTATAATGTTTTTTCCTGCGTATGGTTTATGTATATATGCTTTATGTACATATTCACTATTAACTAAGATTTTTGCCCTTAATAAACTCCTACTTACTACTTGTTGATGGTAAGTGAGGTAGTTGTTGTAGTAATTATGTTTAGGTATTGGGTAGGGTTAAGGGATCTAGAATATGATCATACAGAATAAGGCATTAATATGTGCTTTATAAGTACTAAGAAACAGCCAATATACTAGTAATATGCATGCTAATAAGCAACTAGTTAATAGTGAATGGTGTTCCAATCATTTAAAGTGTTAGCAAAATTTTTAGAAGTAAATGTATATACACAACAAAATTATAAACGTTATAAACATCTGTGGCATTGTGCTGTGTGATAAAACTGCACATTTTAGAGTGGCCTTTTATTGTGGCCAGCCTAAGGCACACCCGTGCAATAATCATGCTGTCTAATCAGCATCTTGATATGCCACACCTGTGAGGTGAATGGATTATCTCAGCAAAGGAGAAGTGCTCACTAACACAGATTTAGACAGATTTGTGAACAATATTTGAGAGAAATAGGCCTTTTGTGTACATAGAAAAAGTCTTAGATCTTTGAGTTCAGCTCATGAAAAATGGGGGCAAAAACAAAAGTGTTGAGTTTATAATTTTGTTCAGTGTATATTTTTTCAAATATTTTTATAAAAAAAAAAAATATATATATAATATTATTAGTATTAATACATGTGCATTGCATTTTGACTTTCTCAAACAATTGTGGTTCACATCATAAATATGTATAATTGTTACCATCAAGTTTTAAATAAACTTGATAATTGTAGTAGGGATGCTCCGATTCACCTTTTCCGCCTCCGATACCGATTCCGATACCTAGGGTTCGGTATTGGCCGATACCGATCCGATACCAGTGAAGTTTTTTTCCCCCATCTAAATAAATTTAGAATTGATATATCTCTGTGTGTGGAACTGATAATCATTCTTTCACAATCTACTAGATGCAGACTACTTCATTATAAAGAAAAATGTAATAAACAATAAATATGAAAAAATATAGGCCTATGTATATTTAAAATCTATGACAAAAATTTATCATAAACTAGGTTAGTGGATAATTCGGCAGTAAAAGTTATTCTAGAAAAATCAGTGCACAATCATTTTAGAAATCCAAACATTTAGTGAATAAACAAAAACAATATTTTGTGGGGAACAAATAAAAGTGTTGCACTAAATATGGTAAAATGTTACACATTGCTATTTA
>NW_015546234.1:4514-38557 GCF_001515605.1 Sinocyclocheilus anshuiensis | reverse complement strand
CCCGATCCGAGAAAAATGGCACTATCGGAGCCGATACCCGATATGAATATCGGATCGGCGCATCCCTAAATTGTAGTTATTGTCCTTTTTGTAATAATAATTAATAATAATTAAATATATAATAATAATTAAAGACATTACAAAAATCAACTTTTATTTTATTGTAATAAATTTTCGTTTCATTTCGAGAATGTACATGTTCCCAGTTTTGGGTTCAGTGCGTTTTGTGTGAGTTAAGCTATATTAAACTGTTTATGGTCCGAGCAGAGTGCTTCCCCACTTAAATGCCTTCAATTTCAGCTCATGTTCCCTTGCCGTTCTCTAAAGATGTCCAGAGGTGTGACATGTGAATAGGGTTTCCGCTGAGTGAGTAATCCCTTGCATTTCCAAACTTAGAAGGGAGTGAAGTCATTTCAGGTGGATAAGGAGAATTATGGTTTAAATACTGCACTGTGTTGACTATTTAACCCATGTTATATATAAGGTAATTACACCTGAAGATAACATGCAAATCTGTCACTAGAAAAGAGCAATTACATGTTTACAGGGAAAGTGGTGTTGATGTGGGCTGTATGAAGGGAAGAGGAGAGCGCTGTTATAAACGGAAACCCAGTCTTCATACCCAAGCATGGGATCACTGTGCTGCAGATTTGACCATAAGGGATTCCTCATCATTTTCAGTGCACATTAATCATTTTTTCAAGCTGCAGTAATTTTTTTATGAGGATAAGTATATATTTATCTAATATATAGCCTGTGTCAGCTGGATGTGTATTTTTGAGACTGATTTATTTACCATAAGTTTAGCAAATACTGAAGAATCTTTCTTTTGAAGAGCGTTGCTAGATGATTGTGTCGATTGCTGCATGAGTAATGGAGAAAATGCTGAGAGAGAAAATATGAGAGGGAAACTCTGCAGTGGAGGAATTCAGCACATCTATTTTTACCCCGTTTGGTGTGAGTGGTTGCTATGGCATTGCCGATGGGCACCATTGTCATGCTGGCGTCTCCGTGTGTGCAGAGCTGCACCGATCCATGCTGGAGTGACTCACATCCTCAGAGCTTTACTGACCTACATCTGAGAGAACACACACACGCACAAACACAGAGCCTGTAGAAACTCGATCTGAGGGAGAGAAGGGGAAAAAAGAGAGTGAGAATGTGTAGGCACCTTGCATGAATTTATTAAAAATGGAAAGCAGACTCAGCGGTGGAAAAAATGTAATGTGGATTGGAAGAGAACAGAAAAAGCCATGTCTGGTTATGCTGAGACTGTAAGGATACAGCTAGTGATGTGGGAGACTAAGTTTGTGTTGCAGTGAGGCATTTTTCAGAGAGTTTAAAGAAAAACAATTTGAAAACCGCTTGACTGATTAGGAATCACTCAACTAAAAATGTTTTTTACAAACCCTTGGGGTGTGTGATATTGACAAAAAGTAATATCTCGATATTTTCAGGGATTTTATCGATAACGATAATTAGACAATATTTTGTTGAGTGTGCAAAACAGCGCTGTGGTTGTTTGGAATTATTTTTTTGTTGTCAAATAGCGCAAAAACAGGAAATATAATGTCTAAAACGTAAGTCTCTTAATTAACTTCTTGATTATTGAACTGTTGTAAAAAATCAATATCACATTTGTAATCATTGTCATTTTTGGAGAAAAAAACGGCACTCTTTGTGTGAAATTGATTAACTAGGCTATTTGAAGTGGTATAAATATATACATTTTCTGCCCCCATGTCTTGAATTTGTGATCATTCTAAATGTATTGTAATAGACTGAATCATCAGGACTCTAAATGCGCACGCGCACTAGTCAAGACTTCACGTAATTGTATGTGTGCACTTTGTAGGGGTGTTTTGAAAGTTTTTTGCAAAATACTCGATAATGTCAAATCGTACATCGTTAAAACAACAATTATGATATTATCGCAGACGATACATATCGCACACCCCTATATGACTGTATTTCTTGCGTGAAAAAAGACATACTGTCTTATGATACAGGTTGTGATACATGTCATTGTGCATCACAATTTCATTTTTTTTATGCATTTGGAACACACTTTTTTTTAGTTCGTCCACATAGTCCGTTTTTTTTTCAGTGCCATTTCCGTTGTTGGTCTTTTGTGCATTACTTATCAAAATATGTATCAAAGTTTTAAGTAAGCTTGAAGGATTTATACTCTTCAATCTAGGAGGGTCGTTAACTCGCATCTTCTCAGTACTACTCCAAAACAGGAAGTGCTTGGAACGCACTTTTAGGAGACTTGCATTGCATTCAAGGTATACATTTCATCAGTTCACGCATTTCCTGAACTGAACTCATGATCTTGACACTGGTAGCGCAATGCTTTGTAGTTTGAGCTACAGGAATGTAAAGTGTATGTAATTGTGAACTAAAACTAAACAACATTTTTGTTGATTGGAAGTAAAGCTGAAGTTAAATAAATTCAAAATATGAAATGTAAAGAAATTAAACTAAATGATAATTAGAAATGTTGCTGTGTTAACTAACTGAAATATTTTGAAGTTGAAGCACTAAAATTACTACATGAAATATTACTAAAACTGAAACAGAAGTAAAATTAAAACCGAAATAAAAATTAATTGAATCTATTTTGAAATATTTTAATAAGGAATAAAAAAATGACAAAAGCATATAACAAAATTACTAAAAATTAAAATAAATTAAAACTGAAAATAAATAAAAATTAAACAATTCAAAATTTAAAAATATAATAGTGTATGAATAATACTATGAATACAACATATTTATTTATAAACATATTTATCCTTCAATATGTTGTATTCATAGTATTATTCATACACTATTATACAGAAATTCATACACTATTCATACACTATTATACAGGAAAATAAAACATGAAAATATAAGGGAGGAGAAAATTTTATCAAGCATGTCCTTGAAAGTATTCCGAAAAAATCCGGCCCCGCCGCGATGTGGCTCGCGGCCTATTCGGGATGAGGCCCACTGCCGCCACACCGAGGCGGCGCGGGACAAGTCCAACTGCGGGCATTGCGCGGACCTTCCGGCCCGCGTACTCCGGACCCGCCGCGATGTGGCTCGCGGCCTATTCGGGATGAGGCCCCCTGCCGCCAGCGTGCCGCTGGTGGGCCCTCCCGGTGACGGGAGCGTCGTCTTGTCGCTCCACCAACCCCAACGGTCACCCTGTTCCCTGGGCTCACTCCCCGAGGACTGCTTCCGCCCTCCTCATCACAACATCGCGGAGTTTGTATCCTTTAGCCAGGAGGAGGGGGATGACTCGATGTCCATTTCGGCCTCGGAGAGGGAGGATTGGGTGGGATCGGAGTCCGATCAGCCAGACAGCATAGTGTGTTTCAACTCGGTGGAGATGCGCGCCCGCCTCTTCAATGCGCTATTTCAGACTGGGCAGCTCTGTTCACTTGAAGGAATTTCAGAGGCTCCTGGGGCTCATGGCATCTGCTGCAGCGGTATGTCTTCTGGGCTTACTACACATGCGCCCCCTGCAATTATGGTTGAAATCTCGAGTCCCTTGGACGGCGTGGACTTTGGGCCGTTTGCGCATCGCGGTCTCCCGCGGCTGCATCGAAGCTCTGAGGCCGTGGCGCAACCCAGATCTCTTCAGCCGGGGGGTTCCCCTGGGCTTGGTGACGTCGCGCGTTGTGGTCACGACGGACGCATCGACTCGCGGCTGGGGAGCAGTGTGCGAGGGCATGCCAGCTTCGGGGCTGTGGTCAGAACCCCAGAGCCGGTGGCACATAAACCGCTTGGAGCTGGAAGCAGTGTTCTTAGCTCTAAAGGATTTTCGGCCGCAGCTGGAACAGCGACAGGTACTGATTCGCACCGACAACATGTCTGTGGTCTCGTACATAAATTAACAAGGAGGCGTACGTTCCAGGGCTTTGTACAAGCAAGCAGCGAATCTCCTGCTATGGGCGGACCGTCACTTTCTCTCCATCAGAGCAGCGCACATCCCCGGTCTCCTGAACCGCGGGGCGGACATGCTTTCGAGGAAGGGGATTCCTCAAGGAGAGTGGAGGTTGAACCCCGAGTCGGTTCGGATGATTTGGACCCGCTACGGGAGAGCGGAGGTGGATCTGTTCGCCACGAGCGAGAATGCGCACTGCCCGCTGTTCTTCTCCCTGTCTCACTCCCCGCTGGAAGGGGACGCTCTGACATCGCACTGGCCAGCAGCCAGGCTGTATGCGTTTCCTCCAATCAAGATATTGCCACTGGTGTTATGCAAGATCAGGGAGGAGGGGGCTTCGGTGATACTCATCGCCCCGAACTGGCCGAACCAGCCTTGGTTCCCGGACCTGACAGAGCTGCTGGTGGCGCCGGCCTGGCCGATCCCCATCAGGAAGGATCTGCTGTCTCAAGCGAGCGGCTCGGTGTGGCACCCGAACCCGGAGTTATGGAGCCTTCATGTGTGGCTGCTTCGGGGATATCAGAGGAGCTGAATGCTCTGCATTCTCGTGTGCTCGACACGCTCTCGGAGGCGCGGGCGCCCTCCACGAGGCGTTTGTATGCTCTGAAATGGGGAGTGTTTGTGAAATGGTCCCATGATGTTCATATCGACCCGGCTGCTTGCTCCTTGTCGGTTCAAGATATATGCTTTGCAGCCGGCTGGTCTTCCCAGAATACCTTTGCCAGGTTTTACAAGCCTTAGTATCAGCCCTCCCGAGTGCTGTCGGTGAGTGACTGATTCACGTTTATGCTACCTCTATTCGTGTGTTGCTGCCTCGATTATCATGTTATGTGTTATGCTGTTTAACACCGTTATCTCTGTGCAGCCCCTGACAGTAATGTTGTTGCTTCTGCCCTGTTCTCAGCGCAGCCAACGTTATTAATGACCAGATATGCAAATTTCGTATGCCTGGGCATTAGACGCTCATTGGCTTATCTCCACCTATCAGCTGCGAGCCCGCCTAACAAGCGTCGCTATTGGTTGGGAATTGTGTGTGTTCTATCTTCGCTGAGTGTGTAACTTGTACAGGCTGCTCATAGCCTCTCTCAAGGCGGGAATGAATATCGTTCCCATAACGGAGAAATATCTCCGTGATGTCTCGTGATAGCTCGAGAGGGATCGCTCCGGTTACTATCGTAACCTCGGTTCCCTGAGAGCGGGAACGAGACATCACGGTGGTCGCCGTGTTCGCTGCTCGATCAGCTAAGCTGCGTTCAGTATCAGATTCTGACGTAATTGTCGCGTGCACCGCATTTTATACTGCCGCTCGAGCTCGTCAGTATTTGCATGCGATTTGCATACTTCGCGTCAATTGGCCAGTCATTTGGACTGGCGGGAGCCAATAGGACTTCAGGAAAGGTTGGAAGGGAAGGAGTTCCCATAACGGAGAAATATCTCCGTGATGTCTCGTTCCCGCTCTCAGGGAACCGAGGTTACGATAGTAACCGGAGCGTTTTGTTAGCCTGTTTCCTTCTGCTATTTTTCGTATTTTCCTTCCCTTCCCTTCTTGGTCTTGTTCTCTTGTTCTTTGATGCAAAATCTGTGTCTTTATCCTGTTTGTGGTTGGTTAGCTGAGAGTTTATAGACTCTGTGCATGATTGGCTGAAAACCCCTTTTATTTCTTCCTTAGCGTGTTATTGGCTGCCATTAGTTTGTGGTGAGCTGCTCCTGATTTCCTGATTTGCTGATAGCGAGCGTGTGGTGACTCAGCCCGCCGCGTGATTGGCTGCAGCTGCGGCTGCCTGTTGAGCTGTAATTAAATCGCAGTGGAAGAGAGAGAGCGAGCAAGAGAAGCAAAAGTAGGTCACTCGGTCAGCATGACAGTGAAGCATGTACTGACATCAAAGTTACAAAACCATTGCTCAGCCTACTGTTAACACCACAACCGCTCTACAGGAAATGCTGGGGACTGCCTTACTTCCCTTTTCTTTTACTTCACTTTTATGTCTTGTTTTATCCTTTTTCACCATGATGAGTTTTTTTCACAAACCCTCCCTCTCATTTTTTTCTTCGTCTTGCAAGCCGTCTTAACCTTTTTTTCTCTGTCGAACCCTTCTTCACGGCTTTTCATGCCATGCTCTTTGTCAAATCTTTTGCGAAATTGACTTGGTGAACTGAAACTATTTGACTCTGTCCTACATCCTTTTCCACTCCATGTCGCCTCTCTCGCTACACATGTGCCCTTCTCATGTTTTTTTTTCCCAGAATCCCCCACCTTCTACAGTATTTCAAAGTCTTTTTATGTTGCCTCCTAATTCAAAGAAATCCTTTGGATTCCTGGAGTTGTATGTAGAAATGATGTGTTTTATGTGTTGAGGTTATATTTATGGCACTGTGTCAGAGGATTCCTCTTCTCTACACTTCCCAGTAGTGAAGCAATTCAGTTTTTCTTGTTGATCTGACGCTCCAGTAACATTTGAAGCTCCTTAGTACCAGTTAAGCTAAAATATTATTATTTCCTCTAATGTAATTGAAGCATTTTCTCTGCAGCCAGCTTTTTATGTGACTAATTTCTGTTTGTGTTTGTGTTTCAGATTTTAGAGCAGATTTACACTGGTTCAGGAGTATTGCTGCTATTACAGAAATAATGACATGAGTGAGTTTATTACTTCCCAAATTATTTCATACATATATTTATTATTATTTGATACACAAATTTCTAAGGCCTCTCTATTATTAACATGATCAAAACCTGTTGTACACAATATACTGCATGTCTTCTGTCATCTGATTGATAGTTTATACTTTTTTAGCAAGAAAAAGGCCTTACAGTATATTTCTAAAATTTCAGGTCATGTTGCATGTGTCTTTCTGCTGTTAAATATTTACTGACTAATGTAAGAACTTTTATATTGTTAGCAATATTTCAAAATGAACACTTACTCCATTGAAGCAACTTAAGTTTACTTGATTATCCATACTTAATGTTTTTTTTCTCTTTTTTTTTTTTCTTGAAAAATCATGTTAAAATGTGAGTATAAAATATGATACAAAATATGATACAACAAGCTTTTGAAGAACAATTAAAACTATAGAGGTTTGAGCATTTAAATATCATCTTAAGACATTATTGGGGCAACTGATATTTATATGTATTTAATGCAAGTAGACTGCTATTCTACAAAAATCACCTTGATTTACATTATATTTGCATTACATTTCATCTTATATCAGCATCTGTACAAAATTGCATCATTTTGCTCTGTTTTGGCCTCTGAATAAAATTGAGGTGTTTTTTCACCCTCAAGTATAAGCTCCATATTGTCCTATATCATACTATCTGGGTCACAAAACCCGCATATGCAAACTTTTTCTTTTTTAATTAATTTTTATATTTATTCTTTTTTTTTTTTGTGTGATTTTTTTTTTTTATATATATTTTTTGAAAGTTTCAATAAACTGTTCAATTTTTGACTATTATTTCATAGGTCAGGCTTTGCAGGGTTAAGTTAAAATTACTTAAGGAGAAACATATGTCTTTACTTATAAATGAAAGTAATCATGATGTAAATGGTTTCTGTTGTTTTTTTTTTTAGGAGATGGCTAGTGCTAACATGTGGTGCCTCCAGTCTCACACCCGAATGAAAGCACATACACCCCACAGGGACCCACTGCAGGCTTTTCTACCGTGACCTCAGAATTCTCTGTTTGACCCTGCACACAAAAACATTAATATTCACACACACCTTCTGTCTTGTCCAACAATTGTCCTCATCCTACATCCTGTGGCAAGCTCCTCTCTTCCTTCCTTAAGGCCTGGAGGTAAGTTTATATTTGAATGAATTATTAAATTATTGCATTTATTCCTCATGCATCATTGTTTCATTTTAATTTAATAATTTAGAAGGCACTTTTATCCAAAATGATTTACAAATGAGGAAAAACGCAAGTAATTTATCTTACAGGAGACGACAATTTCAGCAGCAGGGCATTATTGTAACTACAGTACAAAACAAAGATGTCAAAAGTACCAATACTTCACTACAAGGTCGATACTAAAACAAAATGCTAGGCCATTCTATGAGCTGGAAACACAGTCATTTTTATCTTATGTGAATGTAAACAAATGGAACAAAAACATGTGTGTCAATATTAGACCTTTAAATTTAGACCTTGCCATCTAAATGCAACTAAATAGATCTTATGGTTAAGTTTTTAAATTCTGATTGTTTACTTTGATACTGCTGTTATATACCTGAAAAATTTCATGCATTATTTATTTCATTTATATCGGTATTCTACTCTTTTTATGTCGTCTTTGTTAAAAAAAACTAAAACAAAACAAAACAGAACAAAAAACTTAAAGCAAATACTTAAACTCCTTAATCCATTATTCTACATTTAATTGCATTTTTATATTATATTTTAGATTTATTATATTATATTATTTTATATTATATTTACATTTTATATTTATCATCACAACCCCAATACACCAGTAAAAGTGTAAAGTAGAAACAATTTTTTATTTATATAAATATTTATTTGTTTGTTTAGAGAGTGCCTAATTTAAATCGCATTAAATAAATGCTGTTGTGTGTTTTTTTTCTTCTTCTCCATTTTATTACTCAGGTTAATGTACAAATGTCTACCTCACGCTTAAAGGTCCTCTCTCTACAACTGCGACCCTGAACACACTACAAAAATGACCTCCAGCATAGACAGGTAAGTCCTCAGCACAGTACAACAATAATACAAATCTCCACATTATTATTTTCAGACAGTTTTTTTTTTTTGTTCAATGATATTCCGAGTTCATTTGAAACCAACACCCTCATGACAGCATCCTTTGCCCGACACCGTAGCCATGGTTACAGTTACAGCAGATGCACAGAAAGCTTTGCAGCTGAGATGGACGGCTCATATTAAACAATCTTAATAACTATGTTCGTAAACAGCTTTCCTTCCCTCTAACATGCAAATGTAACACACCCATGGCCAGTTGCTATAGTGACTACAGTGAATGGAATGACATTAAACATGCCCACTCTGGCCAGCCTCAATGCGCCCGGCTTCTTTCTTTCTGTTGAGTGACAGTGAGATGGGCCATTGTGTGGCGGCGGTGTGGAATTTTTCATGCTAATCTCTGGATTACTACCACGCTGAATAGATTTAGCAGCTCCATTTTCCTCTCTCAAAGGTTTCTAGGTGAAGTAACTGGAGATGGCACCTACGGTCGAAAACAGGGACCATATGGTGCTTGCACAATCTGTATTCTCTTACCTTATTCAGTGAATTCTTTATCTTTTTAAGATAAAGGCCCTTCAGGACACAGTCAAACATAGCTAGACAGAACACGGGGCGATTTCTAATGCATTGCAATGTCATTTTAACTTGTACAAATTTCAGAATGTCCATTGTAGTAGACAGACTGTTTTATACAGTAGTTTATGCTGCATTGCATCCGTTATGTTGTCAGAACAACGTCTGTGTTTTTCTACAAAGCACAGTTTGTGTTGATTGATTTGAGTAAAAAAAAAGTCTGAAGTTGAAAATGAAGCTCCATACCTCTGATGTGGGGTTAGAAGTACTTGTTTTTCTTTTCCCATCTACTAGTGTCTATATTAAATATTCATGTAATTACCATAGAACTATTAATAAAAATGTACAGTATAGGCTGCTGCAGGAAATAATTACATATTAAATAAACTGTATGTAGTTTATTATGTATATTATGTAGGAATTACAAATGTATTATACACATTACTGATTATTATTTTGATGTCAGAGACACAATAAATGTGCAGTGCTTGCTTTTTCTTTTGTAACACTGGTATTTACTGGTTTTCAAATCGAAATATCCAGTATTTTGAATTTTGAGTATTATATGGTTCCCCCGCTATCAGAAAAGCAGTGTTATTGGTTGTTACTTTTTTTAAATTCACAATTAAAGATTCTTTATTAGTTTCTCATCTCAGAACTGAGAAGGATACAAAAACTTACCTCATTTGAACTCTAATACTTTCTTTAATTATGGTAAATCTTTAATTTTCATAATAGCACTTTTAGTTGAAGTTCAAACCAAGTTTGTAATTACTTTTTTTATAATGTGCTAAGCAATTATACACTCTCATCCTCGCCTCCTGAAGTGATGAGACTGGTCTTACCTGCTGTACAGTTAAGCCAAAGTAAAAACAGATACATTTAGACTTCACCAAGCAGTGACATCTATCATCACAATTACCTTTGTTAATGTCTACAAAGCCATTTTAACCTTTATGTCTACATTTCTGCCTGAATTCGGGACGTGTCACAGTTTGTTTAGTCAAGGCTCTCTGGTTTTAACTGTCATTAATTCTTAGTTATGATTGAAAATTATTTTGTTTCATGTCAGGTTTAAGTATTAAAATATGCTAAAATATAAATATGTGCAAGTAA
Source organism: Sinocyclocheilus anshuiensis (assembly GCF_001515605.1). Classification (NCBI taxonomy): domain Eukaryota; kingdom Metazoa; phylum Chordata; class Actinopteri; order Cypriniformes; family Cyprinidae; genus Sinocyclocheilus; species Sinocyclocheilus anshuiensis. Next base: position 28,203 of record NW_015546234.1, on the reverse strand, counting down.
AACAATGTCAGTGGAGCAACACATATGAGATTAAATTGAGCTAAAAACTCAAAACTTAGTCTCCGCATTACTTGTTAAATACCCATTGGGCTCATTGCTGTACATTCCAGCATTATGAAGTTATCACACATCTTTTCTTGTTTTTACAACCAAATTTGTTCAGACATTGACAATGTTCTTTTGGATGTCTGATGTAGTTAATGATGTTTTGAATTGTCATATCTGATATTTTTCCCCCGCACACATATTTGACACTTTCCAAACACTGTCTGACAGCAACTTGGGTGCAGTTCAGTCTTCAAAACTAATTGTCAAAACTGGCAAATGTTAGTCTTAAATATAATGTTTGCCAAGCAATAAGACGTCAACATTGTGACTTGAGTAAAAGTCAGGAGTCTCAAGTCCACATCTCTGATTTTCAATGATAAACATTTCATTGAGCAAATCTAGGTTAAATGCGTGTTGAACAGTTCTGGGCTGCTTAAAAAACTCTTGAATAAAAGTTTAAACAATTAGGTTGACTACAGATAAAGTGGAACACTTAAGCTTTATTGAGAAGTATGTGTACATTGCTTACAGACATGCATTATTTCATACCTATATGAGTTTCTTTATTTTGTGGAACACTAAAAAAGATATTTTGAAAAAGGTTTAAATTCATCTGTCCATAAAGTAAAATTCAGTGGGGTCCAAAATTCAACATTGGACTTTCCTTGTATAGACAAAAAATATGGGGATATTTTTCAAGAAATATATTATTTTGTGTTCCACAGAAGAAAGTACGTTGTACAGGTTTGGAACCTCATGAGGGTGAGTACACTGCTGTTCAAAAGTTCAGTTCAGTTTTTGAAATAAGTCTTTTATGCTCACCAAGTTTGCATTAATTTGATTAAAAAAAAAATTACAGTAAAAGCAGAAGTGTATATTATACTAATGTGAAATATTATTACAATTTAAAATAACTTTTCGATTGTAATACATTTTAAATTATTTATTTCTGTTATGAGAAAGCTGAATTTTCAGCAGCCATTACTCCAGCCTTCAGTGTCACATGATGCTTCAGAAATAATTATAATATGCTGATTTGCTGCTCAAGAAACTTTTCTTATCATCAATGTTGAAAACACTTGTGCTGCTTAATATTATTGTGGAAACCGTGATAGATTTATTTATTTTTCAAAGTTTTTTGTAAATAAATGACTTTACTGTCAGTTTTGATCAATTAAATGCTGTCTTGGTGAATAAAAGTATTAATTGGTTTGTAAATGATGACAGTTTTCATTTTTGGGTAAACTATTCCATTACATTTTTTCTAAATGAGTATAGGACATTGCCATTTGTATCTTATTTGAAAACAATGGCAATGATAAATTATCAGGAACTGTCCCACTTTTCCTGTATTGGTTTAGCAAAGTGTACTTTATGTGGCAGACACTGATGAAATATTTTTTTCCTTTTTTGGGTTCTACTCCAAATATTGGCTCTTGATGTTTGCCAATGCCAGTAATTGATACCGTTCTATAAGATATTCTCTTCTGTTTAATGATCCTCAGCAAACTTTACATTTGATAATAAACATCATGGTTAATTCAGCACACATTGAGCCTCTGTGTATGCTTAGTGATCAGTACTGTCCTCTGAAACATCTTTATTGCATTGTTGTGCTCGTACTGTTGGTTTGTTTGTCTTACAGGAGTCCGGAAGATAGTGGACTAGTGACAAAAACAGTCACTCTGTCTCTCTCACAACACAAACACCATTAAAGTTAAAGGGGTCATATGATGCGATTTGGTATTCGGCCAATCACAACGCACTGGATAGCTGGCCAATCACAGCACACCTCGCTTTTTCAGACCGATGAGCTTTGTGAAAATCGACGCGTTTCAAAAAGGCGGGGCATAGAGGAGAAACAATAATGTACAGTATGTGGAAAATAATGTGTTTTTTTTTACTTTAAACCGCATAAACACATTTCATTACACCAAATACACAAAATAATGTTCTTTTTAACAGCATCATATGACCCGTTTAATGATCAGCCATCCACATCCTCTATGTGCGTGTGTCGGGGAGAGAATGGTCAAATGTTAATACACAAGCACTGCATTGTTTTTGTAGTTAAATGTAGGTCATCACATTTTTCTACTTCTAATTGTTCAAACGAGCGCCATTTAAGTATACTAAAATGAACTGCATTTTCAAAACGAGTCGTTTGTAAAGCAGTCAGGTGGATGTTAGATTGTGAGAACGAAAATGCTGCACTATGAGTGTGCAATGACTAATTGACTTGTTTGTGTCTTCAAAACAATTACAGCACTCCTCTCACTTTAATGTGTGTGAATGTGTGTGCTGTCGCTGTGTGGAGGGTCTTTTATGCAGCAGCTTTAAGCTTGAAAACAGGTGTGGAATGGGGTCATTCAGAGTCGTAAGCTGATACGCATGCTCTAATGCTGGCAGCGTGTTATGCACGAGGCTGTAGTGGCAGATGCAGTGACGCATTTGGAGGTGAATGATGTTGAAAGTTGAGCGTGAGGCTTAATAAGCAACCAAAGCATTTGTGATGGTATTCTGGCTCTAAGGCTGGAAAATGTACTAAATGCATGTTATGTTCAGTGAATATGTCATGTTTTCTGATTTTGACAAATGAATTGGTAGCCTATCTGTTTGCTAGCGTACTCCTAAAAGTTGGCATCTAATATATAATGGACAGTCTTTTTCTACTAGCAAAATGCACTAAAAATATTGATGACTCATCTTTTGCACTCATGGTCCATTGGTCCAGTTTTTTGTCCAATAAAAATCTCACTAGAATAAATGTTTATACCTTTAGCGATAGTAAGTAGCAAAGAATTAATAAAATCGATGAAAAATTTATTTAAAATTGATTTAAATTGATAAAATAGTGACAGACATTTTTATAATGTTCCAAAATAATTCTATTTCAAGTAAATGCTGTTTGAATTTACTATTCATCGAAGAATCCTGTTAAAATAAAAAGAAAAGTCTGACAACAAGAAATGTTTCTTGAGCAGCAAATCAGCATATTAGAATGATTTCTGAAGGATCATATGACACTGAAGACTGGAGTAATGATGCTGAAAATTCAGCTTTACCATCACAGGAATAAATTACATTTTAAAACAAATTAAAATTTTAAATTTTAAAATTGTAATGATATTTTTTTTAATATTACTGTTTTTGTTTTTAATGTATTTTTTATCAAATAAAGACTTGATGCGCACAAGTGAGATTAAAGAAAAAAAAATCCCAAACTAGTGTAAACTAAAGCCTAATGGCTAATGGCTTTTTTTAAGGACAAAATGAAATTAAGGAAATATGAACTATAATGACAATTTCCGACTCTTTTTCTCTTATCTGTCCTAATTAAATTATGAAATCTAATCTTACCTCATATTGTATGCGCCCACCATTTCAAGCAGATGGCTTTGAATTTCACAGAGCAGATATAAATATCTTTTTGTTTGGCAGCCAAATCAGTTGACGTCAATGTAGTTTTTTAAACTCAGTAATAGATGTTATGCATTATTTTCTTTATTTTTCCCTTCATTTTCTTTTTCCTTTTCCTTTTCCTGTAACACTGCATGTTGTATGTGTGTTCTTAATTTAAAATGCAGTTTTCCCACATGCAGCAATAACATCAACCATATAATATGGCATTATTAGAGCAGTGGGTGCTTCCTCATGCAAACACACAGTCACACACCCACAACCCTTGATGCAAATGGATTGAGGAAAGCTCTGAATTGTTTATGTAAAAATGGTGGTAATGGACACCCAGTGGCAGAGCCACATGCACTGTTTTATTTACCCAGCCTGTTGTTTGCACTCATTAATCTCGCAACTTTGCAAATACACGTTTCATATGGTCGACTTGCATCTCGTCTCGCACACATGAAAACACTCATTCAGTCGTGTGCGCACACATCACATATTTGCACGCACTAAATGAAAGGTCATTGTGATCTCTGCGGTTCCAGAGACAGATGCACATTTGTACACTCTGTGCAAAAGACCAATTATCTCACGGCTAAAATAGACTGAGTGATTGTCATGTCGTGTTGAGATGACCTTAAAGAGATCATCCAGAAATTAAAACTGTCATTTACTCAATCTCATTCATTCCAAACCCATACTGCTTTGGAGCTGAGAAGCTGCTATGACATCAGTCATGAAATCAAACCCCAATCACGACCGTTACAAACTGATTTCAGATCCACTGCCATGACCAGCTGGTCTCGCTTTCTGTGCTCTCAAAGCAACTGAGTCAAAGAACACTGGGCATCTATCTAAATAGATACTGACACACACAGCGCCCCTACAGGCCTTTATATCCACCTCTCACTGCCACCTCCACCACTGACATACTGCCTGTTTAATCAATGATTTATTGCATGACCTGATTATGATTCAATATCGTGGGGTGTCAAAAGAAAAGGCTTGTACATTTTCTTGGTTTAGTCATTTTTATATTTTCTCAGTCATTTACTCACCCTTATGTCGTTCCAAACCTGTATGATTGTTTTTCTTCAGTGAAACACAAAATGTTGGAGATTGTTTGAATCGCTCCTTTCCATGCAATTACAATGAATATGGACAGAAAGGTCAATTCATGTGTCAACAATATTTGATTTAGGAATTACTGGTAATTGTTTTTTTTGAGTTGGATCTTTTCAGTGAACCTGTTGATGCAGTTCATAAATCCAACTGATCTGGTTCTTTAGTTCTGACTCAGTGATTCAGTTGCAGCAGTTAAAGAGTGTCATGTCATTCCACACACATAAAACTTTTGTTTATCTTGGAAACACAAATGAAGATTTCTTTTTAATGAAACCTAAGAGTTTTCTGTCCCGCCATTGAAAGTTCATTCCACCTGCTTCAAAAAGTTATATATGTGAATAAAAGTTTAAATGTACACTGAACAAAATTATAAACGCAACACTATTGTTTTTGCCCCCATTTTTCATGAGCTGAACTCCAAGATCTAAGACTTTTTCTATGTACACAAAAGGCCTATTTCTCTCAAATATTGTTCACAAATCTGTCTAAATCTGTGTTAGTGAGCACTTCTCCTTTGCCGAGATAATCCATCCACCTCACAGGTGTGGCATATCAAGATGCTGATTAGACAGCATGATTATTGCACAGGTGTGCTGAGTTCAGCTCATGAAAAATGGGGGCAAAAACAAAAGTGTTGCGTTTATAATTTTGTTCAGTGTAAATGAAAGCCTAGATTAAAAATGTTCATCATATGAAGTCATCATGTCTCTTCAGAAGAGTTGGATTAAAGCGCTCGACTCATGTGGATTAGTTTTACGATGTCTTTATGAAAAGTTGCTTAAAATAAAACAATAAAATTATATAAATGTTACTTGAAATATAAAAATTAAATTGATTTTATTTCAGCTATTTATATTCCAGACAGCATTTGTCATTTTTATTTAGTTGAAATTGATACACTAAATAAGTACAAACGTAAGACTGAAATAAAAACTAAGAAAAACGACACATACACAACAAAATTGGTTAAAGTTAAAAAGAAAATGATTAAAATGATTAAATTGAAAACAAACAAAAAAAAACTAATCGAAATATTAATAAAACCGTAATAATATCTAAATTATACTAAAATAACACTGCCATGAAGATGAACTATTAGCGAATATTTAAACTTCGGTCTGTTCCTCTCACAAAGCTATCGTATGTATGACTTCAGACTTACTGTGTCCTGTTTGAAGCTTGAAAGCTTCAGTCCCTTATTATTAATTTTCGAGAGACAATCCCTTTAAATAGCTGGTTCAGCCTCAAATATTAATATTTTAGCACGCTGAATGCTGTTGTGATCACAAACACTGGAATGGGTGAGGAATGAAGCTGTCTTTAATTGGCCGGTCACACAGCTGGGTAGAGCTCACATTGGTCAAGCTGGTCTAACCTCTTTTACTATGGGTTTCTTTTCAGGGATGACAGCAGCATCTTTGATGGGTTGATGGAAGAAGATGAGAAGGACAAAGCAAAAAGGTGATTAGACAAACAAAACATTACGATAATTATAATGATTCCTGAACGGGAATTTCCTTTTTCTTACCTCGAGCCGAACTCCTATTATGAGCCAAGCCTTTATTCCATTAACGCATGCAAGAGTGGTTTAAACATGATTCATTACACCAGAGGATTGTATAGACAGGTCCTTTTTCATGGTAGTATATATAAAGTGGTTTTGCACCAAGAATAGAAACTTAAGTGTGACCTAGTTATGACTGTTTAAACCTGAGTGCACAGCTTCACCCTCATCTTCTGTATACAGTCACAGAACCGTGAAATGGTTTCCCTCAGCATTGCTAGATTAGATAGCATCCCTTTATCATTTTGAGGAGTAAACTGTAGAATTTAAGATAATTAAGAGTTGACGTGTATTTTAGTGCTTAACTGAGACTTCTGAAAGAAGACGAAATTATGTTATTATCTTCTTATCTTTAAGTCAGCAATTGATTTCCACTGGAATTTTCCACCTCTTATTTTTCCACCTACAGAGTTTCTAGGAACAAGTCGGAAAAGAAGAGGCGAGACCAGTTCAATGTGCTCATCAAGGAACTGGGCACCATGTTGCCGGGCAACACCCGCAAGATGGACAAGTCTACCATCCTACAGAAGAGCATCGACTTCCTGCGCAAGCACAAAGGTTACTGTAATGCCATACCAATTAATTGCAACCAAATTTGTTGTGTGTTTTAAACCAGTAATCATTTGAAAAAGTAAATTTAATATTTTCATTGCCTAAAAGGAAACTTTGGGGGGGGAAAAACTTGGTTAACTAAATTGGAGCAATAATATGCATTTAAATACTACAGAATACTAATCAATTACAGAGAAAATGCTTTTTTTAATTTAAATTTATTTATTTAATATTTTCAGTCAATAATGGTTTCTGTGACTTAAGTTCATTTCACAAGCCAGACTATTTACTATTGATTAATTCTAGCCAAGAACCGCCCACTTAGACAGGAAGGAGCCGTCTGATGACACACAATGACATGTAAAACCTCCACCACGGCTTGCTTTTTTCACTCAACATAGAGGAGTGGGTATTTCTGAAATGTATAAGACAATAGTAGACAACGAGGTGGTAGCTCTTTCAACTATTAGTAAAACAGCCTTCACAAAAGATTGTACAGACAACCCAAAAATATAAATTAAGAACGGTTCTGGACAGATTCCATTTGACATTTTTTTTTTGTGGATGATGCATTTTCTAAAAGTGGTGTGTGTGCTAGACAGAGATTGGTGCAGTGCTAAAAACATCTAAAATATTATAAAATGATAAAATATATTAAAAAGGTAAAAGTGATAATATTAAAGGGTTAGTTCACCCAAAAATGAAAATTAGCCCATAAATTACTCCCCTTCAAGGCATCCTAGGTGTATATGACTTTCTTCTTTCAGACGAATCCAGTCGGAGTTATATTAAAAATTGTCTTTGATCTTTCAAGCTGTTTAATGCCACTCAGCGGGTGTTGCAGTGCATCAGTCCAAAAGAAGTGAAATAAAAAGTGTCTCACAAGGCTCCGGGGGAGGGGGGTGAACAAAGTCCTCCTGTAGCGAATCGATGCATTTTTGTAAGAAAAATAACCATATTTAAAATGTAATAATCAATTTAATCTAGCTTGCGCTCACTGTTGGAACACTGAAGCAGCTCCGGGCAGATGACGTATGAGGTCATGAGCTGCACTGCAACACCCGCTGAGTGGCATTAAACAGCTTGAAAGATCAAAGACAATTTTTATTATAACTCCGACTTGATTCGTCTGAAAGAAGAAAGTCATATACACCTAGGATGCCTTGAGGGTGAGTAATTTATGGGCTAATTTTCATTTTTGAGTGAACTAACCCCTTAAGATAAATGTTAATAAACTAACATTTATCATTTTAAAACTAATGTTTTAGGCAGCTGATATTACAAAGTGCATAATTATGTTCTATTTTTATATATATAAGTAAACATTTATAATTAATAAAACATTTAGTTTAAAGGGGTGGTTGACTGTTTTTTTTCTAGGCTTGATTGTGTTTATGGGTGCAGTCTAACATGTGATAATGCTTCGTTTGTTAAAAAACGCATTATTTTACCTTTATTCCACACTGCTCTGTCCCGTCTCCTCTGAACGCGCTGATCATTTCCTGTTTTTATGAAGCCCCTCCCTCAGAAATACACGATTGTATTTGGCTCTGATTGGTTAGCTGGCCCAGTGTGTTGTGATTGGCTAAACCGCCTCTAGTGCGGGTCTAATTGTCCCGCCCCTCAGCTCAGCGGCATGTGCTCCGGTTGTATTGTAAACAATGGCGTCGTCTATTGTGCTTATCAGTTTGAGCCCGATTGAGACGCAGAGGATATTAGTGAAGAGGATCGTGCAGAACCTGTGCAAGCACGGCTTTTAATGGTAGGCCTAAGATTTTTGTTTGTTGTGGTTGTGGTTTGTTTTATACTTTTAGATACACTGTTATTTGTAAATGCTACTGCTTCTGTTTTTGTAGGCATTAAACTGCCAGAATTTTAAAAGACGATATCTCCGTTTGCATTGAACTTTCAGCTTCGTAACTTTGCAGATATTGTTTATGCTCAAACAGCAACATTACACACTAACTAACATTAAAAAAGTGAAATCGCAATCAACCACCCCTTTAATAACCTGATGAAATAAAGTTTGTATGTTTTAGTTCTTTGTCCTGTATTTAAAACTGAAACCTTATTGTTTGTATTTTCTTTCCCTCAGAAATTGCCGCACAGTCTGAGTCGAGTGAAATTCGTCAGGACTGGAAGCCGCCCTTCCTTAGCAATGAGGAGTTCACACAGCTGATGCTGGAGGTGAGGACTTACTCTCACTGACACAAACATGCATACGCACTTGCCTAAACCCCCTACTTGTGTTTATTCATTCAGTAAACACTAAAACTACAGAACTATTGATATTCTTAATTTGCTCTATTTTTTTAGGCACTAGATGGCTTCTTTTTAGCCATCATGACAGACGGAAACATAATCTACGTCTCAGAAAGTGTCACGTCTTTATTAGAACATCTACCTGTGAGTATGAACACACTGCATTTATTTCATCAAAATATCAGTAAAATCAGTAATTTGGTGAAATATTATTACAATTTAAAATAACAGTTTCTATTTTAATTTATTCCTGAGATGGCAAAGCTGAATTTTAAGCAGCCATTACTCTAAATCATTCTAATATGCTGATTTGGTGCTCAAGAAACATTTTTTATTATTATCAATGCTGAAAATAGTTGAGCAGCTTAATATTTTTGTAGAAACAGTGCTACATTTTTTCAGGATTCTTTGCTAAATAGAAAATTCAAAAGAACTTGCAACATTTTGAATGCTTTATTGTCACTGTTGATTAATTGAATGCATCGTTGATCAATAAAAAATGTATTTCTTTAAAAACAAAAATCATACTAATCCAAACTTTTGAATGGTTGCACAACTTTTCAGAACAATAGTGTGACAGAAACGTCCTCCAATTCACTTCATGTTAGAAGTTAGGTCTCTAAATTCATCAGCTTCTAAAAATATTAAAGCAAATATTAAATCTAAATGAATTTGATGATATTGCTAAGCTACTATTTGTGTGGACAACTCGTCCTAACCTCCTAACCCAACCACACTGACAGCAGTTTGCAGCTACAAAGCAACCGAACATAATTCATTTTCAATGAGAGTGGATTGAGCGTCAGTGACCGCTGACTAAGCGACATCCGTATGCAAATGAGCAGTATCACAATACAGTTATGAATACAGTGGCTGATACGGCATCCATGCATCTGTTACAACAACCCTGCAGCCTCCAGCTATTCATGTGAACAGCTCTACTGTGTGAGTACGAGTGATACTGACGATGTCTGTTGTTGTGTTTTCAGTCTGATCTTGTGGATCAGAATCTGTTGAATTTCCTTCCACTGGTTGAGCACTCAGAGGTGTATAAAGCCCTGTCCACACACATGCTGGAGGGAGAGACCCTCACCCCAGACTACCTAAAAAGTAAGAATCACTCATACATGCTGTGTTTACATGTTTCTCATCTTCTCATGACCAAAAAATTGGTTTCTTCTGGTCTCTCTCTCTCTCTCTCTCTCTCTCTCTCTGTTATTGTCTCATTTCTTTGAGCACAGATCACTAGACTAGAGCTCATTAATTCTGTTGTCTTGTTTTTGTTTTGTTTTGTTTGCTTCCCTGCAGCAAAGAACCAGTTAGAGTTCTGTTGCCACATGCTCCGGGGCACGATCGACCCGAAAGAGCCACCCGTTTATGAGTATGTCAAGTTCATCGGAAACTTTAAGTCCCTCAACACTGGTGAGTGTCAGAACGAGTGCCTGCAGCATCAGCCGAGTCTTTCATATGGATCCATTTATTGAATTACCTAGCCAAGTGCTTGCTTGCTTGCGCTTCTTATGTGAGAGTAGATGGAGCAAGGATCATTATTTGAATAGGAAGTGTTGCGAAAAGCCAGTTTGCAAGAGAAACAGGCTTCTGACCCAGATTTTGAGATGGAAAGTTGACCGTTTTTGGCTTAAGGTGAAGTGTGTAATTTGACGGGCTTCAGTAAACATTATTGTAAAAATAATGAATGATGGTTTTCAAACAGCCTTTGTTTATACAAATAGATATTCCCACCCCAAATTCACACCATTGGTGGAGCCAATGTTGGTTGGAATGATCAAACAAACTTTTCCAGGGAATAGACCAATTTAGAGTAGACGTCACAGTTACGTCACTTGCAGCTGCACGCGCATAGTGGTTGCAGAAAAACACTGGGAACAAGTGGAGGTAAATGGGTAAAATCCATGGAATAAAAGAAAAAAAAATTTTTGTGCCTTTTGATGTCAAGATCGGAATGCAAATAATTTTTATAGAATACTGTCGTCATTTGAAGCTAAACGCAGACGTTTAAATGGACATACTATGGATGAAAACGGCTATGATTACTCTACTTTTAAAGCATAAATTCGATTTAAACAATAGGTCTACATAATATTCACATATGCTGTTCATAGGGGGCGTATTGTATTAGCCCTACAGTTACAGCATGAAATATTATTTAAACCTTACTATTAGAAATATTATTTAAACCTTACTATTAACATTTTTACATAACATTTATTTACTTTATCTCACAATTCTGACTTTTTTTTCTCGCAAATGCAAGTTTATATCTCCTAATTCGGACTTTATAACTCGACTTAACTCAAAAATAGTGAGTTTGTCAAATCTGAGGGAAAAAAAATCCAGAAGAGCCGAGGGGAAAAGAGAGAATGACGAGTTGTTTTTCCGTATTAGAATTGTGAGATATAATCTCGGAATTGCGAAAATAAAGTCATAATTTTGAAATATAAAATCAAATTGACCTTTTTAAAATTCTTTTATTCCATGGCTCCATAGATTGCCACTTGAAAACCGTCATTTTCTGCCTCCAGATAGGCTCCGCCCACAAAAACCGTCACCCCTGTTTCGGATCTGTAAGACTATCGCACTCTCTAACGTCAATTTCGTTGAATAACAGTGCCTATCGCTGGGTGACGAGCTCTTGTAATATGCGTAGAACATTTTGAAAATGACATCTAATCAATATAATTTATAATCTTTTTAAACCTAACTATTTTGTACCGTATCCGTGAAATTCTCTAGCTGTAAAGGCTATCTCTCCCGGGTTTTCTGCAACCATGATGCGCGCGCATCCTGAATGTTTACAAACTGATAATTGGTCTATTGACCTACAAATAGACTTAATTATACAGCAATTGATGGGGGAGTATTTAAACATCACCTTTAAATAATATGGAATAATTCATAATGTATAAAATAAATACAGGAAATGTTTTAATTTATTATTATTATTATTATTATTTCAGCAACAATAAATATTAGATGAGATGGAAAAAGACTGATGATAAAGTAAACCACTTTAATTAAAATAGATAATACATAAGGATATTCATTATATTCTATTTCAGGAGTTCAGGTTATTAAATCCTTTAAATGCTTAAAGTTTACTAATAAATGTTTAATGGTGGAAAGTTTAATTTGTCATTGTTTGATACATTTTCTTCCTTTTGCAAATTTTTGCATGAACTATTTTTTTAATACTATTTTTGTAGATTATTTATGATCCTTCAGAAATCATTCTAATTCGCTGGTTTGATCCTCAAGATGCTTAATACATTTATTATTATCAGTGTTGAAAACGTAATATTTTTGTTTTTTTGTTTTAATTTTGTTAACATTATTAACACATTTTTTTATCGGTATAAATGTTTACTATCACTTTTAATCACTGTCACTTTTAATTCCTCTTAATAATAATACAAAGAATAATGATCATATTCAATTTTCATTTAGTATTAATATAATATTAGTGAGAGTAAATTGAACTAAAATGAATGAATATGACACTGAACAAAATATTGACTAAATTTAATTTTTTTTTCAACATTTTAAAGCATTTTAAAGCAACTACCAATCTTATAGAAACTACCAAATTTTGCTATAAGTTTGATTGCATCACATAATAATTGCTGTTAATAGTGTTCATCGTCTGTTTGAATGTCTTTAATTGATTTTTCCGTACATTTCTGCCATATGTACATTAACTGACAGTCACTACTGATAAGCTACCACTAAATATTGTAGAAACTTGATTTGCTCTAAAGTTGCTCTAAAGTATCGTGAAAAGCGCTATACAAATAAACTTGAATTGAATTGAACATTTTTGTCAAAAGACAAACTATATCTTAAAATGGGCACTGCAGAAACTTACTGTTTTAGATACAAAAAGAGTTTATTATTTCTGAATGAATGTTTAGCATTTGACGTTTACTCGCAGGTGCTGCCCCCTAGTGGTACGCTAAAGAAAATAAGCTTATTGTTTAGCATTTCTCTCAAAACACTTCCATTCATGAAGATTTGCTTGTCTTTTCCTCTGTAGTGCCTAACTCAACACGTAACGGCTTTGAGGGAGTGATCCAGCGATCGCTGAGGCCCATGTTCGAAGACCGAGTGTGTTTCATAGCAACTGTGAGGTTAGCCAAGCCTCAGTTTATCAAGGTAGGTTGAGCCAAAGCCGACTTGGCACCTTCTCATTGGTCCTGTGACTTCTAATATTTGCCTGACAGACAGTGACAACTTCACTCAGATCTGTTATGTACATATTCATCGTGACACAGTTTGAATGTATGTGTGTGGGCGTGTTGATAGACACTGTACATGTTTGTGCAAGAATTGCCTTTGTTTTTGAAGACACTGATAAATGACCAGCATGCAAAGCACTCAGTGTGAGAAGTAGGTCACTTGGTTTCTGTTTTCGTTTTTTGTCTGCTAGAAGTGTAAGAACGGTCTTGTTTATAACCTCTGTTCGACAGGAAATGTGTACTGTGGAGGAGCCCAATGAGGAATTCACCTCCAGACACAGTTTAGAGTGGAAATTCCTCTTCTTGGACCACAGGTATAAACTTCATCTGTTCTCACGACTTCATCTGTTCCCTCTCCCGGAAAACTAAAGAGTTCCTCTGCTAGTTTGTTTCACTTAGGCCCGGATATTACCTGTCTCAGGTGGTCTGATCACTAGAGGTCAGACGAGATTTTACTCTAGATAGAATGTGTCACCTGTGACCACTTGCGATTTGGATTTCAAAGAGAGGATCTCTGATTTCATGACTGTATATCTACTGATACATCAGTGTCTTACTACAGTGAGGAACTACTAAGACAGAAGGAAAGAAAGACAAAAAAACATGGAAAGCAGGAAAGAAAGAAAAAAGAAGGAACAGAAGAATGAAACAAGCAGCAGAAGTAGAAAATAATGAGGAATAAAGGAAATAAAAGAAAGAAAAAAGAACAAATCATTGCTTGTAAAAAAAAAAAGGTGTGCTTACTTAAAATAAGTTTTTTTTTAAGTGTACTTGCAGAATATGAATGAAATGTCTACTAAAGTGTACATACAGTACACTTTCATGACTTTTTCTGAACACTTGAATACACTTTTTTAAAAAAGTACTTTGTAATGTTCTCAAATTAAAAGCTTTACTTTAAATTATATTATAAATCATCATGATTTAATAATCTTTTGTCATGCACACTTATTTTGATGTGTTGACTAACGTACTAAAGCACAAGTAAAGTACTTGATTATAATTTTAACTATAATGTTACTTGATATTACAAGTGAATATATTTTAAGTACTAAATTGCAGCATTTTCATTATAGTTGTATAATTACAAATATAATTAATAGATATAATTCATATTAATTAATACATGACATGAAAGTTTCAATAGAAATAACAGTAAAATATATTTTAGTTTACCATAAATGCCTGTCAGTCCATTTGGCAGTGCATTTTACCCCGAAAGTATGCAAAAGATGTGACTGATCTTGTGGGTACCTCGAAGGTGCATGTTTTTTATTTTATTTATTTTTTTATTACATTTTTTATTATGGTTTTGTTTTTAAGTCGTGTGTAACCATCAAGGTTTAAAACCCCCATTTTTTAGCACAATGGTTGATTGACAGGTGAGTTGGTGACAGATTAGCATTGACACTACAATTAACTATTTGACTATTTGAACCTGAAGCGCAGTGGTTCCCAACTAGGGGGCAAAAAAACAAATCCTAATCAATTAATCGCAAAAAAATGGAAAAGTCATGGGACCCTGGAACAGGGGTGTCAAATTCAGTTCCTGGAGGGCCACTGTACTGTAGAATTTAGCTTCAAACTTCAGGTTTACTAGAAACTTCCAGGCAGGTGTTTTGGGGCAGGTTGGAGATAGACTCTGCAGGACAGTGGCCCTGTAGGATTGGAGTTTGACACATGTGCCCTAGAATATAGTTGTGGACAGTAGGGAGCCTTGAAGTCAAAAAGGCTGAGAACCACTGTCTTAATGCCATTTTTTTACAGTACTTGGTGTTCAAGGAAGTCCTGCACTTCAGGCTGTGTGAGCCTGTGACAGTCATAATACGCTCCCCTTGAGACTGTTCTCAGTTTTTGAAGACACGTTTGTTGTTCATGCTTGCACAGCATGTCTCAGAGTAATCAATAGCTCACGTTCATCCCACAGGCTCAAAGGCTTATACATCTGGAATAACATGAACATAACTTTAATGCCATTATGCTTGGAAATGTTTCTACTGAATTTAGATGAGTCGTTTCAGAAGAATAGCTGCTGGTGCTGCTGCTACTCTATATTTAATTCAAATCACGGATTCGGTTTAATTGGCACAGGTGCTAGATATTAAAGCAAATGATTTTCCACATTATCAGTTGTTTAGCAGAAGCTAGTGGCACTTCAGATCGTTTTATGCTGTTTTTATCCCAAAACATTTTCATATGACTCAAGGAATGCCTGAAAATATGTTCCAAGAACTCAGTTTTTGCAAAAAAAATGGCACTGGGTCATTTTAAAATTGTAAATTGTTTAAAATAATAGATGGTCTGAATTAAAAAATGAAGAAGTTTCAGACGTTTTGAATTCAGTTCAGTTTAGTTTTCTACTATAAAAACATTCTTTCTAGTCATAAAGTAAAACTTTTGTTTTTTATTTTATTTCTTGAAGACAATGGTGATTATTTTTTTTAAATGGGTTGTCAGTTTAATCAGACAAAAATCAATAAATCAGTCAAAATCAATAAACTATAACATTTATAACTTAAATTGTAAAATTTAAATAAAAATCTTTCACAATGAAAATGCATTTAAAGGTAAATTAATAACTTTATTAACTTCAACGTGTTGGGAAAATCACCATGTGCACATTTGAACAGGTCTGAGCTTTGACCTTGAGAAAACTTTTTTCTTTTTTTTTTCTTTTTTTACAATTCAACATGTTTGTAACATTTGATAACACCAATGATGATATCAATGGACAAAGGATCTAGGGTATCCATTAAGAAGGGTATTAATTAAATGTATTTTGTTTTGCTTTTATCACTCTTGTTAGACTTTGCACTAATGCTTAACCTGGGAAGCAAATGAAGAATAAATAAATGAAATAATAAATACAACTTAAATAAATAACAATAATTGTCATAGAAGTGTTATAAAGGGCACAAGGGTTTTTTTTCAGACACTTGACAAAATCAAATAATTTTGTAGGATTTTTTCTGTATTGAAATGTGCAAAATGTTATTTAACAAACTGTTAGATTATAGAAAAATGCATTTTATATAGAGTTTCTCGACCATTTGAATTCTTTTCCTTGACCCAAAGTCAGTGCACATATTTGTGATATATTTTGAGAATGACCCCACTGAATGCATGTATGCAGATGATGTGAAGTTGCATTGTTGTATTTTGCAGGGCACCCCCCATCATAGGCTACCTACCCTTTGAGGTTCTGGGCACTTCAGGGTACGACTACTATCATGTGGATGACCTGGAGACCCTGGCCAAGTGCCATGAACACTGTGAGTTCAACTACTGTTTGTGTGTACTCGTGTCTCCCCACTTTTAAAAATGGACAGTGGTTTGAAATTTATAAATGAATGGCACTGTCTTGAGTTTAGACTTTGTAATAATAAGATATCTCTCTCTCTGTAGTGATGCAGTATGGTAAGGGGAAGTCGTGCTATTACCGTTTCCTGACTAAAGGTCAGCAGTGGATCTGGCTTCAGACTCACTACTATATCACCTACCACCAGTGGAACTCACGGCCGGAGTTCATCGTCTGCACGCACACTGTGGTCAGGTGAGAGTTTCAGAACACGTAACGTTTGAACTACTAACAAGAAAGAAACAGCTGCCATTTAAAGCAGGATGTGGTGCTTCTGTTTATAGAGATATTCTTAGTTGTTTTTTTGTTTTAAATAATGCTTTTTCTTTGTCTCAGTTATGCTGAAGTGAGGGCTGAACAGCGCAGAGAGCTGGGCATTGAGGAATCACCTCCTGAGATCTCAGCAGACAAGGTGAGACATTTCTGAATTCAGAAATCCCCATTTAGACACCAATATAACAGGCAAGTTTGTAAAGTATCAATAAATACATTTATTTACGCAGGCATTTCTGTATACATTTGATTAAATATTATACTATTAATAGTAATTTTAAATAACTTGTTTATTTTAATGTATAATCATTTACTTCCAATATTTATTATTTATTCATATAGATTTAATACATTTTGTTTATATTTTTATTTATTTATTCAATTCTAAATTCCCATTCATCCTCCAAATATAATAGACAAATATGTAAAATGTATTAAACTAATGTATATGTATATTTTATCTGTTATTATTTAAAATATTTAATATTTTTAATATTTCATGTTCTTATTTTATTAATAATTTGTTACATTTTAACATGAAAATAAATATCCTTATCTGTATTTACACAAATTCAAATTCTTTTAAAATTCAAATTCATCATTCATAAAAAAAATGCATTTGTTACATTCAAACTAATATATTAATTTTATAAATTGAATACATTTATTTATAGTTTATATAATTATGTTAGATTAATAAACCTTTCAATTAACCTTTTAATTTTTAAAGAATGTTTGTCCCCCCCGTATTATTTTCTGTGATAATCAGTACTGTGCCACAAATGCTTTTGATTGCACTGAACCCAGAAACACCCTTTAATCCCACTCGGTTTCACTCTGCTCAGTCTCAGGACTCCGGCTCTGAGTCCCAGTTGAACACCTCCAGCCTGAAGGAGGCGCTAGAGCGATTCGATCACAGCCGCACACCCTCCGCTTCATCACGGAGCTCCCGAAAGTCCTCCTCACACACCGCCGTCTCGGACCCTACGTGTATGTATACATACCAAAGAGTGCTCCAAAAAACAGCCATAGCATGTTAAGATGTTTACACACATTTCAGCGCTGTGACTGACCCATATATGTTTGTGTGTCTGTAGCCACACAGACAAAGCTGCAGACAGACCATAGCACACCCCCCCGCCAATTAGTGTCAGCCATTGAGATGACATCACAGCGGAGGTCCTCTATTAGCAGTCAGGTTGGTATATGTCATGAATATAGAACTCGGTGAAATAGTGTCCAAACACAAAACCCATCTTAATATTGAAATAAACAACAATGTAGGATAAGAAGAGCAAATTATAACGTAACATGAAATTGTCCACACTGAGTATTGACTTGACCTTGTGTGTCGCCCCTCTTCAGTCAATGAGTTCTCAGAACACAGGACAGACGATGGCAACATCTCCTGTGTCTCAGCCTCAGCAGCCTCAACCACTTCAGCCCAGTGTGCAGGTAATTCAACATCCCTATTACTGCATTCAATACTATCACTCTTATTAGAGTTCGGGTCTTTGAGTGCCTGGTGCCACTAAAGCGAGCATGGTGGTCGATGTATGTATATATCTAATTAACCCTTGACGAGTATAATTAATGAGATGTATCCCATTCTTTGATCTGCCACTGACCCAGAGAGAGGAACTGACTAAACTGTTGTTTTTTTAAATTAAAGAAACTGTTCTTTTCAGCGACACAGTCAGTTTCACAATAAATAATGATACGTTATCACAGATGTATTAGTATAAAAGGTTATAGTTTGTGTAGTTTGCACACTTATGTTGGTGGAGGTGACCAAAAGTATAAGTGTACACTACCATTTTTAAAAAGGAAATGAATACCTTTATTCAAAATGCCTATTTTTGTTCTTTTGAACTTTCTATTCATCAGAGAATCCTAAAACAAGGATATTAAGCATCGCAGCTGTTTTTTTAACATTGATGATAATAAGAAATGTTTCTTTAGCACTAAATCAGCATATTAAAATGATTTCTGAAGGATCATGTGACACTGAAGACTGGAGTAATGACTGCTTTGGCATCACAGGATAAATTACGTTTTAAAATATATTCAAATAGAACACAGTTATTTGAAATCACAATCATATTTAATAATTTAATAATTAAGCATAATAATTTATGCATTTAGCAGACGCTTTTATCCAAAGCGACTTACAGTGCATTCAGGCTATACATTTTTTACCAGTATGTTTCAATATACATTTCAAAATATTACTGTTTTTACTGTATTTTTTATCAAATAAATGCATCATTGGTTTCTAAACAATAAAAGATCTTACCAACCCCAAACATCTACTGAATAAGCTATACAAATAACTTTGGGATGCAATTTTTTCCCCAAAATATATTTATTGGTATTTGTTTGAACATTAGAACAAAACGCAATTAAAAAAAGGATACTAATATTTACATTTTAATAGATATCTTTTAGGCTTCGGTTTCCTCGCTGCTTTGCAGTATTAGCAAACATTCACATATATTTATTATTAATTGCTGTTAATAGTGTTCATCATCTGTTTGATTACGTCTTTAATTGATTTTTCCATACATTTCTGCTATATGTACATTAACTGGCAGTCACCACTGATAAGCTACTACTAAATATATCGTAGAAACTTAATTTTCTATTTTTTCTACGATTTGTATCGTGAAAAGCGCTATACAAATAAACTTGAATTGAATTGAATATTCATTGCACAAGTATTAAAATCACATTTTAGGTTTATTAAAATAGGTTTAAGAATCTGAATATTAGATATTCTACAGTCTACATTTAGCTTACCTAGCTATTATCATAATGTTTTAAAATTAATTTATATCAAAGGCTGCTGCAAAGCGTCATGTGACCTTGAAGAGCATTTTGCAGAATCATTTTGCATCTGAAGACCTGTAATTGTTCTGGTAGCTTTAACACCTGAGGCCTACTGAAAGTATTATACCTGGTGCTGTTCATTGTTTTGTAGCCGGTGCTGCAGTTTTCCACGCAGATGGATGCGATGCAGCATCTTAAGGAGCAGCTGGAACAGCGCACACGCATGATTGAGGCCAACATCCAGAGACAACAAGATGAACTGCGGCAAATCCAGGATGAGCTGCAGAGGGTGCAAGGACAGAACTTACAGGTAAGAGCGCCCCCTAGCTTTTGATTAAAGGTGCACTCCCTGCCTCAGATTGACACCCTTTTGTTTGGCTATGCAGATGTTCTTGCAGCCCGGAGGCGGCGGTCTCAACCTCGGCTCAGTGCAGCTGACGCAGGGATCATCCGTGCAGTCAGCGGGCTCTCTGTCCATGCAGGGGGCGGTGGTGCCGACAGGAAGCCTACAATCCACACATACAGGGACACAACACATTGTCACACAGCATCCTCAGCAGGCACCGCCACAACAACAGAACCTTCTCAGAGATCAGAGCTCCAATCTAACTCAGGTGAGACAGTGAGCTTTTCTATGAAAATGCATTTGAAAAATAGCAACGGACGTAGCAAAAAATTTACTATGAATTCAAATTTATTTGTAAAACGTGAGACATTTTCATTAAAGCAATATTTGTTTTCCATATTAAATTCTATATTTAGCATATTTAAATCAGCATATGTAGTTTATTGGGATAAAAAATCAAGTTTAGTCCTTTATATTACTTTATGACGGGAAATCCCATCTGATTGTCATTAACTAAAACTAAAACTAAATTTTAATAAGGTTGAGATGAAATAAACTATTTATATTAGATTAAAAAAACATTAGAAAAATGTTATCTTGACAGCTAACTGAAATACTTTCTCCTAACCCTGAATGAATATAAAAACTGAACTTAAACTAAATTAAAATTGAATTAAAAATTTAATATATATATATATAAATAAAAAAAATACAAAAGCACGTAACAAAATGACTAAAATTAAACAAAAATAAAAACTGAAAATATAAAAATAAGCTAATTACAAATATTAATAAAAATTATAATAGTATATAAAGCATTCTAAAAGAACACTGCTACATTACTATGTTTAGAAGAGTGAAAATATGCAATTTTGCTGAATGTTCAACCTTATAAATCCAAAAATGTCAAAAACTTCTCTGTAAATAAAATCTGTGGTAGGTTCAGATAAAAAAGATAAAACAGCCTTTTATTAAATGCAAAAGTATATAAATAACATATAATATGCTGTGTACATAGAAGTGAATATATAAATGTATACATAAATATAGTCTAACATCTGTATCTCTGTCTGTTTTTTTAGCAGTCTCAGAGGTCGTCTCACACACTGCAGTCTCCTCAGGGAGCACTGCCTACATCTTTGTATAATACCATGATGATCTCTCAGCCTGCGCAGGCCAACGTTGTGCAGATCTCCACAAGCCTAGCCCAGAACAGCAGCACCAGCGGAGCCGCGGTTGCCACCTTCTCACAAGACCGGCAGATACGGTACATGAAACACTATTACAAACATGCACTGAAACTTTGCCTCATTATAAACATGAAGTGCATGTACCCAGTTAAATAAGCACATTAGAATACTAAACTAGCTTAAAAGAATCATTAATCTCATGTCTCCTCCATTTCCTTTTTATAAAATAGCTTCTTTGCAGGCTATAAAAACCTATTGGTTATTTACTAATGAACAATAAAACATTCTTTGAAAATGCCTGGGGACTCCTGACCATGTCATGGTACAACTGATCCCAACAGAAACTCATAACAAAGCTAACTAATAACCTGTTGTCCTGCCTCCCACAGGTTCCCTGCTACCCCACAGCTCCTCACTAAGCTAGTAACCGGCCCAATGGCGTGTGGTGCAGTTATGGTGCCTACCACCATGTTCATGGGGCAGGTGGTGACTGCGTTTGCCCCGCAGCAGGGCCAGGCTCAAACAATCAGCATCGCCCAGCAGCCATCTGCGCATATGCAGGAGCAGCAGGCTCAGACGCAGTCACAGACAGCTACAGGAACCGCCCAACAGCAAGGACAGGCCCAGGCTCAGCTTGCCCAGCAGCAAACGCAGTTCCTACAGGTAACCCTCCCACACGGAGAATTAGGACCCTTTTAGCATTCAGATGACTACTTGACTGTAGCGTATTTTTGGTCAACTTATTGATTAAAGAGAGTTCCGTGAAAAATGAAAACTCTTTAATCACTTACTCATGTCATGAAAAGTGAAACCTGGAAGAATTTGCTGGTAGTTCTTTTACAGACAGTTACGATAAATGAGGACTAAAGCTTCAAGCTTCAAAAGGACGTTTAGACCAGCAGTCATTCATTTAGGGTGCACTCACACTATGCGTTTTGAACCGTGCCCGAGGGCGTTTGTCCCTCAAAGCCTGGTTCGTTTGACTAGTGGGAGCGCTTCGTGCCGCGCTCGGCCCGGTTGGAGCGCTAACCGCGCCGGAGCACGGAAAAGATACTATTTTGTGTGCGCTACTGTCATCATTACGACCGCAAACATATACTATTACTACTACTACACTACACTTTTCAGTTCATTTAATTCAATCAAGTATATTTACGTTTATGATGGGTCTGGTTCTCACCTTATTGATGAACTGGAATTGTAGTCTGCGATTTAAAGCTGCAAATTCTGTCATGGGTTTCACCATTATCTCGCACATGACGCAAGCATGCTCCAGCCCGGAAAGTTTAGTGC
The DNA here is from genome assembly GCF_001515605.1 of Sinocyclocheilus anshuiensis. Taxonomy (NCBI): domain Eukaryota; kingdom Metazoa; phylum Chordata; class Actinopteri; order Cypriniformes; family Cyprinidae; genus Sinocyclocheilus; species Sinocyclocheilus anshuiensis. The sequence continues at coordinate 5,705 of NW_015546234.1, read as the reverse complement.
AAGTGTGAGTGCAGGCCAGCGGGGGACTGGGGAGGGGGGATAATCGCGCTCGGGCTCGGTTCAAGGCAACCGTGCCTAGTGTGAGTACACCCTTAGTTTCTACTTTCTATGATCCAATTCCAGGATCAGTTCCAGACTGACAAACAAATCAATTCCAGATGGACAAAATGAAGTCCTGTCCTACATTTTTTTTTCTCGTTTGACAGTCGTTTCATGTGTATGTGTGTCACAATAGTGAGGGAAAACACTGTCACAATTTTATTTTCATACTGACAATTTTGATGAAAATGGAGAGCTAGGGTGGCTGTGAAGATTTGCTATGAATAATGACCTAAATCCCTGCCTCTTCCTCACACAACCCTATCATATGACTCTAGAAGACTTTGAATACAGCACAGAAGTTCTATGGACTACTTTTATAGTGCTTCTGCATCTTGGTTTGAAGCTTAAGAGCTGAATGAAAGAAGTCTGCCAATTTCTTCCAAAAATGTTTAAAAAGTGATTTAAATTTTGTGACAGCTATTCCTTTGTTGAAAAAAGCATGTTTTTCTAATCTGTGTAGCTGAAAAAGACTTCCTGCCCTTAAGTTACTAAAATAGAATAGAATAGACCTGCATGTTTTTAAAGGACATACAGACACACACATTTACAATGTATAAATATATATTTTTAATTCATTTTAAATTATAAATGTATTAAAATCATGTGATAGGTTTCTCAAAATGTTAAAATTTAGTAAAATATAATAAATAATTTCTCTCTTTCTCTCTCTCTATATACGTATATATATGTATATATACACTACTGCTCAAAAGTTTGGGATCAGTAAGACTTGTAATGTTTTTTAAAGAAGTCTCTTATGCTCATCAAGGCTGCATTTATTTGATCAAAAATACAAAAAAAAACAGTAATCTTGCAAAATGTTATTTCTCAAAATGTAGAATGATTTCTGAAGGATCATGTGACACTTTATACTGGAGTAATGGCTGATGGAAATCCAGCTTTGCTTCACAGAAATAAATTATATTTTAAAGTATATTAAAATAGAAACCATTATTTTATATTGTAATAACATTTTGCAAGATTACTGTTTTTTTTCTGTATTTTTGATCAAATAAATGCAGCCTTGATGAGCATAAGAGACTTCTTTAAAAAACATTACAAGTCTTACTGATCCCAAACTTTTGAGCG
>NW_015546234.1:0-4395 GCF_001515605.1 Sinocyclocheilus anshuiensis | reverse complement strand
ATTTTGCATTTCGTTCTGCAGGCCCCTCGGCTTTTACATGGCAACCAATCTGCCCAGCTCATCCTTCAAGCGTTTCCCCTGCAGCAGCAAGGTACCTTTGCAGCCGCAACACAACAACAGCAGCAGCAACTGCAACAGCAGCAGCAACAACTGCAGCAGCAGCATCAACAGCAACAACAACAGCTGCAACAGCAACATCAACAACAGCAGCAGCAGCTGCAGCAGCAACAGCAGCAACAACAGCAGCAGCTGCAGCAGCAACTGGCAGCTCATCGCTCAGACAGCATGGACCGGTCCAACGCGCCACCTCAGTAGCTGACCGCACGTCAGAGACGCAACCAAATCACCACTGAGCAGTCCTGCAGGCTGAGGGGCTTCTGAGGGGGATTTTTGTAGCTAAAAAAAATTGCAGTATTTGTACTGTACCCTCTCAGATACCTTTCCACTGCTTATAGGTGAAGGGCCAGACCTAAACAGGTGTCTTTTTTTAACCCCTTGCCCTATCCGACCTATAGGTAGTTGATCAACAGCTGCTTGCACTGAATTCTGGGAGAGGTCCAACCACGAATGCCGAACTTTCTGCGGCCTGGCAAGGAATCAGCGGCATCTGGTTTTCCGCAAATTGTCTCCTACACAATAACCGCTTCCCCTTTGTCTCGTATGCCCATTGTGTGCCGTCATCCCTCTTTCACATGTTTAATTTATGCAGAACGAGCCGCAGCGAAGGCTTCAAGACCTGAAGAAGTCCTGCAGGACAAACGGCGCCTCTCTCTTTCTCTCGGGCCTCTCTTTCTCTTCCTCTTTCCTCCTCATTTTACTTGTCAGGACAAACGGCGCCTCTCTCCTTTCTCTTGGCCTCTCTTTCTCTTCCTCTTTCCTCCTCATTTTACTTGTCGCAAGTAATTATGGGTCAGAAAATATTTTTAAGAATGTCATGTGGATTCAACTTTTATTGTACAGTTCACCTGTAAAATAATGTGTAAATATATGGACAAAAGGAAAGAGAAACTAATATTTTATATGATGCATGAGACGAAAAGCGTAGTCTGTTATTTGTAGCTTTGAATATACTTTTTTTTTTTCTAATATTCTGAGGAAAAAAGCAAAACTTAATACACATAATGGTTGATCTCTTCACAGACTTCCTTTTTCCAGTGGGATGGGGGTGAGTGCGTGTATGTGCTTGCGCACATGTGTTTGTATGTATGTGTGTCTGCCAAGCAGGCAATGCTGGATCCACAGATTGTGTCACAGTTGGTTTAAAACAGCCTTCATGTTTTAGTAAAACTGTTAAAGGAACAGGCAATCTTTAGATGTTTTGCATCGTGTTATACACCTTAGTAATTGAAAATATATAGATATGAATATTTCAGAGAGATGCTTTACATTTGTAAATAGTTTAAAGAGAAGGCTTCAGATTTAGTATATCATGCGGTTAGGCAAAAAAAGAAATGGTGCTTTGACTGTTTAGCGCAGAATCATTACGGCTGGCAGCGGCCATTCGCTATTAAGTACCATTGATACAAACGCACTCTGCTGAACTGGAACTGATGCTTAAAACAGCAGGGTTATGATGAGGAAAAATATAATCACATAGTGTGTATGATCCTGAATGATACAAGTAAATTAGCATAAGGCTAAGCCATAGCTTCTTCTAGTTTTACAATGGTTTACATGGTTTACACTGTTAAACAGTGTTTTAGGTATGATTCGCTAAATAGGTTTGAATAACCAGAAATATAATTTTACACAACCAAACCTGTTTATCATCTAGAGATAGTAAATTATCACATATTTGCACAGCTTTAATGCAGGAATACTTTCACTTGCCTTTCTTGGGTCTCCGCTCGTTGACAAACGATGACATTTCAATGATAGTGACTTGACTTTGCAAACTTCTTCCACTCAGTTCTGGAAAAGCAGGAATGTATCGGTTCACTAGTACCTCTGTAATGCAGACATTGTCACTAGCAACTTCTAGCTCTTTGCCCAAAGCACAGAAAGCAATCCTAATGTTGACAATCTGATTCTGTTTATTGGCCCCTGTAGTATTACAATTCAGATATGCCAGATTGTAGTTAATTAGTTGATTAATATGCTTGACAAGACAAGTTTCCCCGAAGTTGCTCTGAGACGTTGTTTGTAGTTAGCCATCATGAATGTTCTAAAAAGTAATAATTGTTTTCCTCTAGTCAAATGGGTCACACCATTAGTTTAATTTTTATATATATATATATATATATATATATATATATGAATGATGGATGGAACCTTTTTATCCTTATGAAGAAAACTTAAACACTTTTTCTTTTTTTTAAATAAAAGCTCAGTTTTATCAACAGGTAGCACTTATGGAGGACAGATTTTGTATTTTATGTATTGGTCTTGTTTAGTCATTATTATTAATTGTTTTAATTATTATTCTAATCATCAGTGCACTAATGGGCAATATTGAGTGAGTGAGTGAGTGAGTGAGTTACGTGTAGCCACATATGGTGTCCCATACTAGGAATTTGTGCTCCGCATTTAACCCATTCAAGTGCACACGCACAGCAGTGAGTAGTGAACACACAGCCATTTTTGCTGTGGCGCCCGGGGAGCAGCTGGGGGTTCAGTGCTTTGCTCAAGGCTGCTCACCTCAGTCGTGGTATTGAAGGTGGAAGAGAGCATTGGTCATTCACTCCCCCCAACTACAATCCCTGCCAGTACCGAGACTCGAACCCGCAACCTTTGGGTTACAAGTCCGACTCTATAAACTTTAGGCCACGACTGCCATATTGCCTCTTCAGGTTAGTACAAGGAGACAGGTGTAGATAATTCCAATATTTTCCATATCAGACCTCACTATATATGAAAGTGCCAGTCTGAATGTTCGGTTTGTGCGGGATGTTAAAGCCAACTACCCGGAGTGCTGGTCCAATCACAGTTCATGTTGCAGTATCCACACAATAGCAGAATAACTCAAGTGATCTATGATAATGCAGTATGTAATCTAACTCACCCTGTTTTTCTTTTACCCTTCGAGTCAGTCCTATGGAATATGATGGTCATTAATGTGTTGGTTTTTGTGGTCATGTAAAAGTAATGGATGGCTGTACATTTCAGTACCATAGAAATTTTATGATGGCACGTCTAGAATGAGCAAGGCGAGATTATTGATTGAATGTAAAACTGTCACTTAGCTTTATAGTAACATTTAAAGACTATTTTAAAGAGGAATATATTGAAACATTAGATGTTCTTATTTTTCTACAGCAAGATCAGAACAGAGAATTTATGCAGATAGACTATAGTTGATGTGTAAAACAACTGTTATACACCTTTTGCTAGGAAAGGGAACCGAAAATTAAGCTTACTCCATATTGTAACCTCAAATGAAGGATTTAAACAAACTGTGACACACTGGAGGACCAGTTGAACTTTCTCCCCCACAATGCAGTTGGATTCAGGAAGTGGTTATTTTAAGGTTTTTGCCCGAGTAAGAGAGGTCATGCATGTTTGCTGCAGACTCCTGCTTATGTTTTGGGGTACTTGAAGGTAATACATGTTTTTAAAAAAGTCTTGCTTAAAAAGTATAGGACACATACAAATTCAGGCTGGGTCGAAAATGACCTTCTGATACATAGTGCATCCTCTCGCACAGGCATCAGATGTCAGTTGTGATGATGTTTTAGAGTTCAAGGGGTTTGTTTTCTGCTCTGATTTGTATTATGTCAGCCCTAAGGTAACAGAAATACTACAGCTTCCTCAGGTTGGTTCAGAATAATAACAAATCCACATCAGTCTTGCCCCTCCTTTCTCTTCTTTACTTGATCTTGTGATAGTGACCTCTTCAATAACACACATTCTTCTGCATTTACCGTAAAGAGTCACAAAAAAAAAAAAACAGGATGATACAAAATGGTTGCCCTTTATGTACCTCTGAATTGTCTGTTGTGCTTGATGCAACTCAGCTGGCATTTAGCAATTAACCCAAAGAGCTCTGAGGAAAGATGGGAGAGCGTGGCAAAATCATGTTGAATTTGTTTTTGAAATATTAAAAGCGCCCAGTGGAAAAGGTGGTGGTGAACCATGTTAAATGTTTTGTAGTTCTGATGTATGCACTAGAAGTTCTGAATGTCTATCAGTGTTCTATTGCTATCATTTAATCGTTGTACGTGTGGTTCTTTGCAGAGCACTTGTGTTTGGCTCATGAAATTTATCTGGTCAGTACACGTTAATGTGGAGGAAAAATAGAAAATTACTTAAATATATACCTATAAATAGGTTTAAACTCTCACCATTTGTTAGGTTTCTTTAAATTTTAACGCTCCATCAGGGGTAACCAGAGCATAGCTCTGTTTTCCTGAACTCAGTAAAAAAAAAAAAAGAAATCTGTAATATCAAAAAACAGTG
>NW_015546233.1:664-1815 GCF_001515605.1 Sinocyclocheilus anshuiensis | reverse complement strand
CAGGAAATTCAACCCACAAATAACAGAAAAATAAAACAGCCAGTTGTCATTTTATATGGAACTTGATGGGCACAAACAAAATTAAGATTTTTTAAAAAATGAATAAGTCTGGCACCATTACAAAAACAGCTTCACATTACATAACAGCTAGGTTGAAAAGCCAAAGACACAAGAAGTTGTGATACCATAAATGGCCATAAATAACCTACAGTTAGACCATGTTTCTACCAAATACAAGAGTGTTTCACACTGTGGTAAAACTAAATATATAATATAAGCACTCCTCTGTGTCGCAGTTTATGCAGAATAGACTATTTTCAGCTCTGGTTTTTTAAAATCACACTGTGGTATTACAGAGCTACAGCAGAATTTGTACTGGCCACACAGCCCTAGCCTACGGTAAGAAGACATAGTGATTATTTACCACAACTTCTACTCCAACATAACATTCATAAAGTGATTTCACTATTGTAGTTGCATATGTATATGGTACTTGAAGAAGACACTCTTCAAAGGAACCAATGCAGAACTGCTGCAGACAGTATTTACTTTCTGTTCATGAGCTGAAATGTTTAAAATGAGCTCCTTCCACACTAAATATAGTTCTGTCAGGACCACTATCGTCAAAATGATAGATACTTAGCATAAAGTTTGGTTTGGCGGTATGGTTCTGTTCTGGGCAAAAACCTCCCTGCCCATCCATGCAGCCTGTCATGAATGAGCAGGGAGAGCAGCAATAATAACCCCCCCAACACAAACGATAGGCCCGGGCCCCCCGACACAACGATAGGCCAGAACTGCCCAAACCACAACCGATGGCATGCTGAAAGAAGCATATCCTTCTGGAATAACAGAGACTGGGGCAGCAGCAACTTGCAGGAGAAGGCAGCGAAGGGGTGCTCTTCTTTATAAGCAGCTAAGAAGAGCAGCAAGCCCCTTTAATGCAATACCTGAAAAAGATGCAGAAAACCCACTATAATTGGCAGCCTAGTTTGCAGCAAACATTAGCGTACTGCAGCCATAGAAGCGAGCAATGAACGGATCAGAGATCGCAGATTCTACCTGGCCTAAAAGTTTCAGCATCTATTTAAAAAGTCTATAACAACAGCATATAATAACTCAAATCAACTCATCAGTTTCTAGGTCGGCCA
>NW_015546233.1:0-452 GCF_001515605.1 Sinocyclocheilus anshuiensis | reverse complement strand
TTAAGGAAATAACATTCCCAATACTAGATGAGCCATAAGCAGCAAGCATATTTCAAGAACAATCGGATGGCCTAAACAACAGCTTAAACATTAGCTTCTTGCTGTTGCAAGTTTAACTAAGTACCAGCACTTGCAGTAACAACCAATAGCTTAAAGCAACAAGCAAGTCTAGCGACAAACATGATACTGAACACTAGATAAGCCCTAACAAGCAAGCAAAATCCCAATACCCTAATAGCTTTAAAGCAAAGACCTTCTGAAATAGCATAGACTGGGGCAGCATGCCCTTTAAGAAGAGAAGCAGTGAAGGGGTGCTCTTCTTTAATATGCAGCTGAGAAGAGCAGCATGCCCCTTTAATGCAGTACAGCATATGATATGAGCACAGATTTTAATGTAGGCTTTTAATCATATGTAAACATGATTTAATTACCATTATAACTAGCTATCTCAC
>NW_015546232.1:0-513 GCF_001515605.1 Sinocyclocheilus anshuiensis | reverse complement strand
GATAGATAGACAGACAGACAGACAGACAGACAGACAGACATGCAGGCATGCATATTTGAAAATGCTTCTTTTTAATGCAAACATGCAAATAATTAATTCTGAGTAAATTCTCCCTAAGTGTTCAGATGTAAAACTGTTCAGATTTACTTCAGCTCAACCTTTCCTCTGAATGTATAATTATATATTACAAGTTATTCAGAATTTTGAATGCATTTTAAGAATACTTTTCCCATCAACTGGTCAAAATGCACAACACCGCTGTATGCTGCGTGAAAGACCCGTGCACACTCTGACGTAAACAAGGGCGGATGAGAAGCACATGGCGGAACATGTGAGAGATGCTCTGGATGAAAGCGCACTTTCACTCTCTGACAGCAGATGGCGCTAAACTGCAGAAATAATAATAATAATAATAATTCATTTAAATACAGCCGTTACCCTGTAAACCCTGTAAACAAAGCAGCTGCTCTACTTTGTTTCTGAATCATGTTTAAATGATTTAAACAGCCATTC
>NW_015546231.1:0-526 GCF_001515605.1 Sinocyclocheilus anshuiensis | reverse complement strand
TACAGTAACGAAGTAAAACTACTTCGTTACTGTCCACCACTGACTGCAAGGCAGTAGTCCCACTTTACAGTTTTTACCATTTTGAAATGCATTAGTATTATATAATAAACAGTGAAACATGAATTTTATAAAGTTATTTATTTTATATTATGATGTTTTTATAAAGTGTATATATGTATATTATTTACGACATTCTATACTTTATTAGTTGAAATATAATCTACTTTAAATTAAATAGTTTAAACTAATACATAACTAATATATTTTAGCCAAAAATGTTATCGATTTTTTTTTTCTGTTTGTAAATTATGTATAATGTTTTTTATCCTATTAATTTGTTTATTTACCTATTTTTTTAATGACCTATTTGCCAGATTTTGCTAATAGTTTTAAGCCCTGTTCACACAAAGAACGATAACTATAAAGATAACGATATTAGCGTCCACACCAGCAAACGATATCGTCTGTTTTTTCAAAGCGCAAAAGCGTCTGCCGCTTTAAATTCTTGAGCTCGTTACAGCAGGAT
>NW_015546230.1:33380-38125 GCF_001515605.1 Sinocyclocheilus anshuiensis | reverse complement strand
AGAGGAACTAAATGGTGTAAAGGAGTGATCTGGGGAGTGCCAGTCTGCGTTACTATGGATCATCCCACAGGTCTGTGTGAGTATTGTCAGGAGGAGGAATCAGTAGAACATGTTCTATGTCACTGCCAAAAATATATTATAGAAAGAGAAATATTCAGAAGGACACCACAGGAGATACTAGATGCAAAGCAAATACTCGGTCAAACAGGAAATTATAATTCTTTAATTGTATTCTTGAGGGAGACTGGGTTAATAAATAGAATATAAAGCATAATTGTTCTTTTATTATAAATAATGTTTTTTTTTTTTTTTATATATATAAAGTTCTGTTAGTCACTCTGGTCCACACTCCAGTATAGTAGGTGGCGGTAATGCACCTTAACGTTGGATGCCACCCGCCATAAAACAAGAAGAAGAAGAAGAAGAATAAGAAGAAGAAGAAGAAGAAGAAGAAGAAGAAGAAGGCGGCGTTCAGATGAGTCATCACTGAAACAGCAGAGTTTAGTTCACTGCGCGTGTCGCTGACTGAATTCTGCTCTCTGGCGAATTAATTCTCATCAGAAACAACGGAGTGCAGATGTGCGTACGATGTAAGTAAGATATGCATTTGACAGTGTAAACAGCTTCAGTGATTATAATGGGAGTTTTTGACTCGCGCCCCCTCAAAAATAAGTGCATGACGCCTGCACGTCACAGTTGTTGTATGTAGTGAAAAAATAAAACGTTTTCTCTACAAATGAGATGAAAAAAATAAGCATGAAAAAACATGTCCTGAACAAAAACATGTTGACAATCTATTAATGTGATTTAGTCAAAAACTAAACATTCAATTTGTATGTTTTACAAATTGCATATGTCATTAGAGTAAATTAAGTTCTGCCATAGTAACGTTTTGCAATTTATGTATAAATGAAAGACTATTAAAGGCAGCAGGGTCAAGCACCTAGTTTTTTTTTTGAGGGGGCACCAGTGACATTTCTGCCACTTCTTCCTAACAATGTGAGTCATGATAGTCTAGTGGTGTAATTGTTTAGTATGCATGGGGGCCAGGATCAAATCCTGATATACGGTAATATGCATTTCTTTTTATAATGAAACAACTGAATTAGACTGCCAGTGATTGCCCTACATTTTCATGTATGGACAAAAAAGGGGAACCTTTTGATAATACTATAATGCCTTATTTCATAGGAAAAACCCAACCTTAATTGTACATTTTATTTATAATAAAATTTAACTTAAAATTTCACTGTAATAATTACTGCAATGTCTTTCTGCCCAATTATATACTTTTGAAATATGAACTGAATTGAGAACATTCATTATTAATGCCTTTGGCATTTGGGCGAAATTCACCAACAGACAACAGATTTAGAGAACAATTAATTTTGTACAATAATTGTGTACAATAATAAATATTTTTTTCTGTTGGAAATCCGCTTGACACAAAAATCAACTGGGGAAGATTCATAGTTCACCCTGTGTTCCTTAGAAGAAAGTAAGTTATACAGATTGAGTAAATAACAGAATTTTCATTTTTCTGTGAACTGTCCCTTTAAATAAATGAAAAGGAATATTTTTTCCATGTCTGATGAATTTGCTTGTGAAAGGCTGGAAACTGTGCCGGACACTTTCTTGTGGAACCATCAGTGTTATTATCCAGCATAATTAATTGCATCTAAATGGAATCAGGTGATTGGCTCAGAAAAACCTGTATGTGGATCTGAATGCCCCTGAGCAAAGATGGCAGTCAGTTGAGCAACTGCCATTGAGATGAATGTGAAAGCTAACAGATTGCGTTCTCCAGGTATTAGAGACCTCCTGCAGGACTAAAAACAGTATGTATTAGCAGTGTACAAAGAGCAGAACACATCAACAACAGCCTACCTTCCAACATACTATGTGGTCTACATGGTGCATTATGGGATAGAAGCCCAAGCTTCCTGTTCCTTTAGAACAGGTAATAATAGCATTTAAATGTCTGCATGCCGGCAAATGGCCACTGGAGAAACCAACAAAAGCCTGTATATAAGCTTTGAGCCGCCACAGTCTTCCCCTGTGATTGTGCATGTGTTAGGTTTAGGCCCTGCAGCAGCATCACACAACATAGCATATTAGAATTCCAATGACTGACTGACAAGAGTTGTGACTGGGTCGCTTATAGTGGCACACGGATCAATGATATAAGGGTGTCCGCAATAAAAAAGGAAAAAGTATTTTAAAAGGAAGGGAAAATCTAGTTGATAACACATGCCAATTTCTTAAAAATGTACTCTTTGTATTCATGTTGGTTTTGTTAATGCTTGGAAGGCGAAGGTGGATCTAATCCATTTAATTTATCATACAAAACAGAAAACAAACCAACACAAGAACATGCAAACTACACTGAAACTGACAGTCAATGTTACAGGTTTTCGTATGGTTTTTAAAAAGGTTTATGCCATTTTCAGAAACGTTTATTGACTGATGCAGTATGACCGTGAAGTGAAACAGTATAACATTTCCTTACACCATAGAATCTTATTCATTATATAAAAAAATCATATTAATAAAAGTCATTTTAAATTAATTAATTTAAATCAATAATTATTCATTCAAAAATATCATTAACTTGGGGTAGAGTAGCCTCACATGACCTTTTATAACCTGAAGTAACCCTGCCTTGTGATAAACATCACATTATTTGATATGTCATGAGGGTCTGCAGGGGTCCTTCTCTCTATGACATAATTTCTCATTTTGTTTTGTTTTTCTGCATGTTTATTACACAACATGATTTTTGTTGGTCATGCCACATTCCAAAAATAAATACAGATTTGTTAAAATGGTACAATTTTGCTTATACTGTAGAAATAATATTAAAAGATTACACCTAAGGTTTTCTTCAGGAATCTCATTCTTTTTAATAATGTTTTTTTTTGACAGTTAAATCAAAGCATGAACTTCATAGAAGAGGTGTATTCTAGTCACTGTAACTATGAATTGCATTTGTAATGTATTTCTGAATAAATTAATAGACAGGACAAAAAACTGACCCAGATTCATGAACTGCATAATACATTATACACATTTTTACTTTTACCAAGTTTATGTCACTGAAGTGCACTGTGCCTTACAGTACTCTATAACTATATCCTTCTAGTGGTTAAACGCAGCTGAGCTGTAGATTATGGAGCTCCTTCACAGAATCCAGTGGCCAGGGGATTACGAGAGAGCTGATCAATGTAATGCGTTCAAATCGAATCCAAAGTACACGATTAAAGGTTATTACACATTCCCCTTCCCGTTTTCCTTTTTTTTTTTTTTTTTTTTTTTGTCCCTTGCACTCCCAATTTATTAGTTTATTTCAGCATTATGCAAAACCATGTGTTCCAGCTTTATCTCCTCATTAAAAACAGAACAACAACAGAAATACAGATCATGCATACATATGCCCCTGTTGCCCCAGTGTCATTTCACAATAACGCTGCTCTCTTCCCGCCTCATTGGCTCGCCGTTGGGAATCTGTGTTAATTTGTTGTCTCCTCTTGCCCAGTGGGGACGGATGGAATGTGGCAAATGTAAATGCACTGTTGTTGAGTTGAGTCAAATGTCAAGCTCAGCTGCACTGCCACATGCTCTGTGAGTTTGCAGCATCTGTGCACATGGCACTCTGTGGATAATGTGATTATTCTAGCAACAGTGAGCACTGTGGGAGACAGAGAAACAGAAGTCACACAAAACCATGCACAATTTTAGACTGAAGAGAATAAAACACTGTGGGAAAGATGGGTTTAGAGACTGAAGCAAGAAAGTACTCTTAAGAAAAATGGTTCTAAACAGTACCAGAAAAGGGTTCTTCGGCTTGTAACAACAGAAGAACCCTTTTTAGTGCTAAATAGAACCTTTTTTATAGGGTTCCATATAGAACCATGCTTTGAAAATGCTATATAGGACCTTATTGGTGTTATAAATAACCTTTCTAATAATAGTTTTTCATTAATATTAGTATGTTAATATCATTAATATTAGTATTATTTGTATATATTATTTATTAATACTGTTTTTTTACCCCTCTATCTGCCTGGTCTTATAATATCTTGAAGTGTCTCTTAGGGATTTACATAAAATCAACAACAACAACAACATGTCAGTTAGGTACTTTTTTATGACGAGAAATTGTAGCAAAAATGACAGTGTTCTAACAACAGTTAATAGCAGAATACATTAATGAATGACATTGAACATAAAAAATGCTTAAAGAAATAAAACAAAATAGAACATAAAATAGTGTATTGAAGACCAAGCTCCAGTGAAATATCTTCATAATCCTCTTTGATGCCTTTAAGTTAATTATTATGAGTATTTTGGTGTGACTGAGTGGCAGTTTCTCTCTGCAGATGATGAGGTTGTAGGATGTGACAGCATCTGAAATACACAATTGAGTTTAGATATACAGTTTGTCTCCTTTCATTTGTTTATGTGAAAACAATTGTTTATGAAGGCCAAAAGTAGTATGTGAGCACTTCACAATGTTAAAAGGAAAAAGTAATATAAAGTCATGGATAGCTGGGTATGTTTATGGATAAGCCCTAGTAATAAAAAATATCTAACAAAATGGACCAAACATTCAATATCTTTGTTACTTAGTGAAGAAGAGGAGAGTATACTTAACTGAACAGAGCTGGTCACACTGACTTATATGTTCTCTTAAACTAAAAAGAGAAAAGACATAGGAAACCAATTAGCATTTGAAAGTTATAATT
>NW_015546230.1:32980-33218 GCF_001515605.1 Sinocyclocheilus anshuiensis | reverse complement strand
AAGCAAATCACAATTCTGAAAACAAAATAACAAATTACAAACGCAAATGCAAGTCTAAAAAACATAATAACAAGTCAGAAAACACAACGACAAATCCGAAAGCAAAATAACAAGTCAGAAAACACAACGACAAATCCGAAAAACCGGAAGCAAGTCAGAAAACACAAGGACAAATCAGACAAACCGGAAGAGGTAGGTATAGTTTGAGACAGCGCCATTGGTTTGGGATTACTCACTG
>NW_015546230.1:32055-32582 GCF_001515605.1 Sinocyclocheilus anshuiensis | reverse complement strand
GCGCCATTGGTTTGGGATTACTCACCGCTGACTGGACGAGACATCTGTCAATCAACGTATACAGGGAAGAACCAGCCGAAGAACAGCAGAGTCGTGGTAGAAAGTTCGGAGATGGTATTAAAGTAGCTCAGTTTAAATGTATTGTATGAATTGCCATTACTCTGGAATAAAAAATACGGGGTGTCTATTTACATTTAGTTAAAAGTGGCTGTAAATTAGCGGCTCCAGTGGTACAGATGGATAAGCGCTGGGCGTTGGCTTTTTAACGCGATTGACCTGGGTTCGATCCCGCCTTTTTGCCGAACTTTTTTTTTCTCCCTTTTCAAATCTCGTATCACATCGTAAAGGCATTTATTTTCAATAAAAATTAAGGAAATAATCAAAAAGTTGAAAATAAAGTATCGGGTAGGGTTAGGGTAGGTGTAGGGAGGGCTTTATTGTACCAATAAGGTGGCATCCATTTAATAATTAAAATTAAAATTATAATTTACACAATACGTTATTATTGCATACTGTTTTATAATGTA
>NW_015546230.1:31223-31371 GCF_001515605.1 Sinocyclocheilus anshuiensis | reverse complement strand
AATCAGACAAATCAGACAAACCGGAAGAGGTAGGTATAGTTTGAGACAGCGCCATTGGTTTGGGATTACTCTGGACGAGATGGACGAGACATCTGTCAATCAACGTATACAGGAAGAACCAGCCGAAGAACAGCAGAGTCGTGGTAGA
>NW_015546230.1:30775-30915 GCF_001515605.1 Sinocyclocheilus anshuiensis | reverse complement strand
GAACTTTTTACTTTTTTTTTCTCCCTTTTCAAATCTCGTATCACATCGTGAAGGCATTTATTTTCAATAAGGAAATAATAAATAATCAAAAAGTTGAAAATAAAGTATCGGGTAGGGTTAGGGTAGGTGTAGGGAGGGCT
>NW_015546230.1:30439-30750 GCF_001515605.1 Sinocyclocheilus anshuiensis | reverse complement strand
AATCCTGCTATTTTAACATAGTGTAAATAGGTATTTGCACTTAGTGTAAATAGAATCCATTGCTAATACCAGATTTGAAAAGGGAGGAAATAAAAGTTCGGCAAAAGGTGGGATCGAACCCGGGTCAATGGCGGCAAAAAGTCAACGACACACATTTATCCATCTGCGCCACTGGAGCTGATGATTCACAATCACTTTTAACTAAATCTAGATAGACACTCCGTATTTTTAATATCTACGTATACGTTGATTGACAGATGTCTCGTCCAGTCAGTGGTGAGTAATCCCAAACCAATGGCGCTGTCTCAAAC
>NW_015546230.1:25905-30424 GCF_001515605.1 Sinocyclocheilus anshuiensis | reverse complement strand
GTCTGTGTAGTTGGATGGCTGAGCTCCAGAAAATCAGTAATGAGGCATCTTAGAGTGTAGCCTCGGTTAGGGTTTTACATTAAAACAACAGCAACAACAATAACAACAACAGCAGCACGTTGTGTATTATGTTTTTATTAACATGCAAAATTGTCCGTGCTCTTAACAACAGTTATTATCTGAATACATTAATGAATGACAATTGACATTGAACATGAGTAAATACATAAAGAAGTAAAACACAAAATAAGAACAAAAAATAGATGTAATGAAGACCAAGTTTCAGTGAAACAATCACAATCCAATCCATATAATGCCTTTAAGTCCATCATTTCGGTGTGATTAAGTAGCGATTTTTCTCTGCAGATGATGAGGCTTGTAAATTAAAAAGTAATGCGTTACTTTACTGGTTACTTGAAAAAAGTAATCTGATTACGTAACTTGCGTTACTTGTAATATATTACCCCCAACACTGCTTATATGTGACCAAAAACAAAACAAAAAAGATAAGAACATGTTTGTTTGGAAACCAGTTACATGTTTAAAGTTAAAATTGTATTTAAATTTTAAGAATGAAATCATTTACCTGTTGAGAGTTTGTTGGTGATATAAAGTCATGATGGGATAGTTTTAATGTTTTTTGTGACTGGGTATGTTTATACATAAACCCAAGTAATAATTAAAAAAATCGAACAATATGAATTATAAATTCATTGTCTCTTTTACTTAATTTGTGGAGAAGAGGAGAGAATTCCCACAGCTTAGCAGAGCTGCACACACTTATATGCGACGAAAACGAAAGTTACTTTCGTCATATTCTGAGTTGCATTATTTTTATTCGTTTTGAGGAATACTGAATCTGAGTGTTTTTTTTTTTTTGTGAGTGAGATGAATTAATGCATATTCATATTTATTTTAGAACTACAGTAACATCTTCTGATTTCTCTCAGCATGGGGACAGGAGAGCTGTCAATCAATAAATTGAAAAAAAAAGTAACTTGCGTTACTTATTTGAAAAAGTAACTCAGATATTCTCTTCTAAATTAAAAAGTAATGCGTTACTTTACTGGTTACTTGAAAAAAGTAATCTGATTACGTAACTTGCGTTACTTGTAATATATTACCCCCAACACTGCTTATATGTGACCAAAAACAAAACAAAAAAGATAAGAACATGTTTGTTTGGAAACCAGTTACATGTTTAAAGTTAAAATTGTATTTAAATTTTAAGAATGAAATCATTTACCTGTTGAGAGTTTGTTGACAGTCTGTGTAGTTGGATCACTGAGCTACAGAAAATCAGTAATGAGGAGCTTTGTCAGTTACAGATTTGAAAAACAAAAGGGCGGGAATAAAGAACCCTAAACTCTAACACAAAGAACCATTTCAGCATGAAAGGGTTCTTCAGAATGCTATGGTTCTAAATAAAACCATTACTGCATGTAAAGAACCTTTAAAGAACCATCTTTTTTTAGAGTGTATACTTAAAAATGTATTCAGAAAATATTCACAGAAACATTATGTTCAAGTGGTAATTTACTTTGCAAACATATGTAATCCCATAGGAGGTAACTGCGACTTTTTCTGAGAATATAAAAAGTCAAAACTGTAAGATATAAACTTGCAATTCTGAGAAAAAAAAAATCAGATTTTTTTTACCACCACACTCTCTCAACCATTGTGTTAGAAACATGAACTAGTTTTCGGTAATTTTAATGCCAAGACAATATAACACAAAGTATAGTGTTATAAATGTACATTAATTAAAAAAAAAGAAAATATAATAAACTTTGGTAGATTTACAGTGTTTGGAAACTGTGGAAATGCATAATCACAGCCTGTGAAAACGGTCCATTGGGATTCTTCAGAAGAAAATGCAGAGCTGTAGGTGCTGCACTCAGCCAGGAACAGCACAAGGTCTGATAGACATTCACATAATTTACTCTTATTAGTGCTTTCATTTTCGCAATAAATAAGATCTGCACCAATTTACTCACATATAATATCCAGTTTCTCCTGCATTCCAACCATGTTTGTCAGTGCCAACACAGGCCCCCAATCCACTTCAAACCATTTGAAGTTGTTTGAGAAAAACGGATTGCTGTCCATCTCCACTGCTTCCTGACACATAAGCTTTTTCGCCATTGGACACTAATCCGATCAGCATTAAGTGTCTAAGCATACTTTTGAATTGGGTCGTTTCATGAGAAACAGCTCAAATCTTCTGACTCCAGTGACCCATAACACATTTCTTCGCCGCCTTCTATCTTAAAGGGTTTATCCCTTGATTGATTAACCAAGTCAGGCTACCATATCTGACCCCCCACATCTGAAGATCTCAAAGCACACAGAAGACTGATCCTGAAACTTCATCTTGAAACTGATCCCAGTTTCTGTCCTCCCACTTCTGGCACTGGGCAGTTGCATGTGTCGGCATGTTCTGACGATATCCATCCATCCATCCATCCAGTCTGTCTGTCTTTTTCTATAAAGAGAGGAAGATTTTTACAGTGTAGTATACATTAATAAAATCTACTCCATATGCTGTACCGTGTTTTTTTCTCCTCATATTAAAACAGTTCAAATGTTTATGTCTAGTTCAAATGTTTACATACAGAATTCCTGACTGATAGCATGTAGTATAAATGAGAAAAGAAAAAAAAACACCATCTGTACACACAAACACACTTCAGAAGAGTATAGACTGTTTAACCAGTGTAATGAGTCTGAACATTCACTCATAGGACAGAGGCAATTAAGAAGAGATTTAGTCCCCTTGAACAAACCTTGTTAGTCTCATGAGCTGATTTTTATTCATGAGAGGCACTCTCAAATACAAATTAATCTGATCAAGAATTAATTTGATTCAAAAGCTGTTACAGGGTACTGCATTATGTTAAGCTTATCAATTAAAACTCACTTGATCTTCATTTCAAACACTTTAATAAAGCTTCAACTTCAACAAACGTCTTTGATTCAGTTAAACATTTATTTATTTTTAACTGATTGTGTATATATTATCGATACATTGATGATGAGCAAAAGAGCTTGAAGAAGAATGTTTAAAAGACAGACATTTTTCTCCCTCTCTTTCTCATTAGATTTGATGGATAATCGCCTTAGCTCTTATATTAGTGCTGCTGAGTATGAGAGCTCCCCTCTGCACTTATCATTCACTGATGTGCCTGCATGTGTGTTTCATATCCGTTTCACTGCACTGCAAATAACCATAGTTTTTACTTGGCGAATGTCAACATTTGCCTTCTAGAAAATCAAAAGTGCTGAATAAATAAAGAGGGAGAGAGAAAAAGAGATGTAATCAAGAAAGTAATGTACTGACTGAGAGAAAGCGGTCTCTACATCACAAATCTCTTTGTGTGGGAAGTGTGGTACACTCTATTGAATATGAAGTGTGTCACAGCTATTTACCTGACCTCAACAGAGTTGAGCTTCTGTTACTATAGAGAGAGCAGATATGCTCTAGTCTAAAACAGTGGTTCTTTGATAAAAAAAAAAAATTGTTATTGAAAGGGAAGAAAATAAATATGTTTTATGTTTACATCTTTATGACCTTTTTAGCATTTTAATTTAGATTAGAGGTAGGCCTAGATTTTTTTATATATATTAATAACAACTTACTGATTTAAATCATTTTAAGTTATCCTGTGCCCCCTTGGAAGTCTGCTGAGACCCCCTTGAGAAAGACTACTTTAAAGGGGTCATGAATTGAGAAACCAAAATTCCTTAGATCTTTTGACATATAAGAGGCAAGCAGCAACCTTCCGGTCTCTCTCGTGAAACCAACACGGAAGTGACTTAAACTGTAATTCGTCAACTGGCCACTAGAGGCTGGCTGCAAAAGGGAGTCAATCCCATAGACTCCCCATGTTAAAATGCCCAACTTTACAGCAGAAAAAAACGTTTACAGCCTGGTTCAAAAAATGATTTTGGTCTATATAGCTAATTTTGCCCTTCATGACAACTGTGAGGGGGGTGAATTTTTTTTATAACTCATCCGTTTAAATTATATTAAGCCTTAAAGTTCTGCATAATTAAGGGCGTGGCCACTTGAGTGGCAGGTGGACACTCTATAAAGTAATAGTGTGGCTAAACACCACCTCTGCAGAAGAAGATCAACGCCTTCTTCTACATCACTTCACAGTATTAATTTAAACATTTAACCTAGATAAATGAGCGCTGTTAGGCGCAAATGCAATAGTTTATGCGGAGAGTGGAAGCTAAAGCGCGCTGCAGGACATTGAGGCGCCAGCGCGATCACTTGCATTTTATTTGTAATAACAGCGGAAACTTAAAAATACGCCGTCATTTTTGCTAATAAAGGCAGTGGCGGTTCGTGGGTTTTAAAATAGAGGAGGCACACTAATTGTAACGTTATTGGTTATTGTAACGTATTATTATTATTATTATTATTATTATTATTTGCTTAACCACTTTAAAATGGCCTTTTGGTTGCTTTTAGTCAGAAAACGTAAAGAAAACGACATACATACAGCAAGAT
>NW_015546230.1:25610-25895 GCF_001515605.1 Sinocyclocheilus anshuiensis | reverse complement strand
TCAGGCTACCTTAAAACGTTCGTAGTTTGTGGTTTATTATCTTATTAATTAAAACACATCAGCCATAAAATGGTACAATGGCAAATTCCATATATTAAACATCTACCTTGCATTGACAAAATGAATAAGAGAGCCGTTGTAACCCAAATAAATAAGGTATTTTCCCTTATTTAAAACGAATGCTTAGTTTGTGGTTCATTGTTATTTTTTTAATGAAAACCCAGCAACAAAGACACTCACTTATAGGCTATTAAACGAATAAATGAAAGTTTTATTAACGAAAGT
>NW_015546230.1:23868-24585 GCF_001515605.1 Sinocyclocheilus anshuiensis | reverse complement strand
AGACACTCACTTATAGGCTATTAAACGAATAAATGAAAGTTTTATTAACAAAAGTTGCGCTTTGGATCCGCCATCTAGGACAAAATGTTTAATTCATTTTAAACCTACATCACTGCAGTGTCCATCTGTGAAGGATGTAGGCTGTCAAACACAGTGGCGGCTCGTCGGGGGAGGCAGGGGAGGCACAGGGTCCGTGTAACCCTTTGCAGTTCTTTGTTCAATTCGCACCATCAAAATGAACCAAATGAAAAGTTGGCTTCAAACTTTCATTTTCAATTTCTTGTGGATGTATTTACCCAGAGCGCTGTATAGGCTATATGCATAAGCGGAGAGTGAACCAACTCCAGGGTAAGGCTAAAAGCAGCCAAATGTATTAAACATCATAAACCCGTCTTTTTAGACGAACAAGACATGGGTGTCATGTAGGCTAAAAAAAATGTTTAATGTGACTGAATTTGTATTTAACGTGATTGCAATTTAATAAAAAGGTTAGAAATTGATAAGTATATAACGTTTCCTTTCCACGGTTAGGCTATTCAAACAGCGAATAAATTATATATAGCCTAGAAAGTGACATTATCACTAACATTGATCTATTGCAAGTTTAAGCACTCTCAAAAAAAACAACTATCGTTAATCACTGAAGCTGTATACACTGTGAAATTAATCTCTTACTTACATTGTACATACATCTGCGCTTTGTTGTTTATTATGAGA
>NW_015546230.1:15009-21688 GCF_001515605.1 Sinocyclocheilus anshuiensis | reverse complement strand
CCTCATTATCAATGCGAGGAACATGCAGACTGGAGGGGGCTGTAGAGTGTGTGATTCGATTGACCCAGATCTTCAAGTGCAAATGAGAGCGAGAACGAGGGAGAGGAGGGAGGGATGGAGAGAGATGGAAGTGAGGAAGAGTGAGAGACTGGTGGGGTGCGGGGAGGTACATGAAGAGACTAATTTGAGGCTTAGCGGGGCGTCCGTGTGCTAAAAACTGAGCAGATTTACTGAAGGTCAGTGTCTATTGGACAGACTGAATGAGATCTTTCAGAAGCATCCAAAGGGACAATTTCTACACATTTTTCCCCCTGTTTCTTTCAGTCCCGCGACAGAGACAATCGCATCCTCTCAGACGCTGTTTAATCCTCTCATTCTTTCTCCATTTGCATTCACTTAAGAGGAAGAGGAGGAAATCTTGGCAAAATCTTGAAAGTCGTTTGGCTTTTCCCTGTAGGACTTGTGAATATTTGCGCATGTATGTGTGTGAGAGACAAATAAGCTGCTGAAACACCTGAGACACAAATTTTCTCATGTTTACAATACACAACCACATGCTTCGCACACATCTTCTGAAAAGTTTGCGTTTTTACCAAACGCCTAAAAAAATAATACTGCTAAAACTGAGATCTGATTTATCTTAAACTTTTTATAAACTAATTAAAAAGGGATGTTTCCCAGGGGTTTTTTTTCCTGAGAAAAAAAACTCAGAAATTTAAAAGTGCTACTTTGAAGACAGCGGTACACAAAGAACATAGGCGGAGGGTGGACCAACTCCAGGGTAAGGCTAAAAGCAGCCAAATCTATTGACTACAAACATCATAAACCCGTCTTTTTAGGCAAGAACTAGACATGGGTGTCATGTAGGCTAATAAAATATGTTTAATGGGACTGAATTTGTATTTAATGTGATTAAAATTTCATTAAAACGTTAGAAATTGATAATTATATAATGTTTCCTTTCCACGGTTATTCAAACGGCGAATCAATTATGTACAGAAATGACATTTTCACTAACTTTGATCTATCGCACTCTCAGAAAACAAAACTATGTTATAACCACTGAAGCTGTCTACACTGCGAAATGAATTCCTTACTTACACGCTTTGTTGTTTATGATGAGGGAAGTCGCGGAATTCAGTCAGCGAACGCGCGCGCATTCAACAAAGCTGATGAATTTCAGCGATGACTGATATGAACGCCTCTGATTGGCCATTGCATTCCTAAGCTCAACAGAACCGTGTGTGATTGGTTAAAATGCGCAACACTGTAAAAACGTCTAAAATGAAATACGGTGCAACATGAGCAGATCTTAATTTAATGCCGCAATCGACACTGTCTATCAGGCACGTGATTCATTTTGTTCATTTTGTTAGCAACAGACGTAATAGATTTAATTTGTTTGTGCAGGGGCATTTTTGTCGGCATTTTTGCCATTTTTTGCCCCAAGACCGCAGACCCCAGACCCTAAGCCTTCCCCAGCCTTACACACTCTCCGCCTATGGAAAGAAGACTCAAAAAGTAATATCAGTGTTATACTATTTCTATATCATTATAGTATTTAATACTTTTTTTGTATAATATTATGGCATTTAATGCATTTTAGTTTGTTTTAGTAATATTGTTATGTGCTTTTGTCATTATAATTATTTTTATTTTTAAATACTTTTAACTATTTTATTTTACTTTATTATTTTATTTTTTTTTCAGTTTTAGTTTAGTAATATTGGCACTTAAACTTATTTCGGTTAATTGCCAAGGCAACATTTCAGATTAAAAAAAAATATATATTTGTTTGTATCTAATATTTATTTTATTTAAGCTTCATTTCACTAAAGTAAAGTAAAAGACCGCTTCTTAAACCAGAGAAGGTGAACATGTTGGTATTCTTGTGGGGTGGGGGGGGAACCCAAGCACCGACAGCAAGTTTAGTTTTACTTTTCTTTTTGTTTTCATTTTGAAATGCTTATCTTTGCTGTTTACTTCATGTTATGCTATGGAGGATATTTTTG
Organism: Sinocyclocheilus anshuiensis; assembly: GCF_001515605.1. Lineage (NCBI taxonomy): Eukaryota > Metazoa > Chordata > Actinopteri > Cypriniformes > Cyprinidae > Sinocyclocheilus > Sinocyclocheilus anshuiensis. The sequence continues at coordinate 19,676 of NW_015546230.1, read as the reverse complement.
TGGATATTTTTTTTTTTATTATTATTTTGTATTGGATTCCTCAGTGTTTGCTAAATGTTCAGTAATTTATTAGTCGTATATTTTTTCATGCGATCAGATAACATTTTAAGCTGTCATGTCATGTTACAACGTGCCCCTCAGCTGTTACAATGTACCCCATCTATGGGGCATGTTGTCACATTTCACTTCCAATTTTTGAGGGTAAATAAAGAAAAACGTATACACTGTAATTATGAAACAAAGCGACATATTTGTACTAGACAAGTGTGAAATTACTGTGGATAAATAAATTATACTCTGAACCGCATGTGGATTTACACAATTTGAGAAAGTCAAAAAGTGTTACTTTGTGCCCCGTTCTCCCCCTACATCCCCCTACATTCATTTCTAGTCTTGAAGTTTATAAATAGTTTGCAACTTGTTGTGAAACCTCTGTATTTGCTCTCATGAAGTCTTCTCTTGATTGGAGACTTTGACATTGACACACCTACCTCCTATCCCTCCTGTCTTCCATGGACATCCAAGGCCTTTTAATGTTGCTTAACTCACAAGTGCATCCTTTTTTTAAAATCAGAATGTAACAAACTGTTTATATATATATTCCCAGTAAAGGAAACGTTGACTGTACAGTATCAAGGCCAGATCTGACTAAGAAAAATCTATGGTGATGTTGAAACAAAACACTTTTGTACCAAAAGTAAAGCATATTTGAGGTTTTTGTTATTAGCATCACTCGACATCACACGCCTTCGACCAAATCACAATGTTTACTTGAGGTAACACTCAAGAGTAGCATTAGAAACTCCAATGGAATTCATCTGGTATGGGGCATTCTGGTACAGGCCAGTCGTCACAGATCAGTGCAGCATTATATAATTGAATATGTTGAATCAGCCTCCCTAAGTCTCCTTGACTGACACATGAGGTCAGTGTGAAGCCCGTAGGTGGGGTTAGATTTAATTAGCATCTCTCTCTCATCCTCTGGAGTCACAGCGCTCATATTCACTCATTCAAAGCACTGATCAGCCTTTTTGTTTTGGACTGTGAACCATCTTGGAGTCAGCATCTGCCCGAAGAGATTGGCCTGTGTTCTTATTGCCTGTTCATTTCAGCTCAAACCAGCAACAGCCACCGAATCATGGAGTACATCTTACATCCTCCTTGATATATGGAAGAATGTGTATTCAGGTGCAAATGGAACATGTTTATGTGAAAGCAGATTAGCTATTTCTCTTAACCTTTACCATAACCATTTTGATTTGAAGCATTTAACTTTCAATTTGAATTTTTATTCTTTTTATGAATTTTTATTCTCATTCTAATATTTTTTGTTAACTCGTTTTAAATTAAACAATTAAAATAATTAATAATTAAATCATTTAAATAAAATCCAGTTTTGCAAAATGGCACATCAAAATAGGAGTTATTATTAAGAAATTAAAGTAATATAAATACAAGTTATGAGTATATACACCTTAAACATTTTTAGGTAACAGATATTTTTACAAATCTTTTGAATGTAAAAATCATAAAAATCATTATTTTCGAGAGTCGCACCACATGACATTTTACAACCTACCTTGTCATTAAAAGACTTATAAGATGTATTATAAGACTTGTTGACACACAGATTGATTGATTGATTGATTGATTGATTCACATGGTGATTTCATGTTGTGGAAATAGTGACGGTTTTTTTTTTTTTTTTTGGAAGAAATAACAATAAAAGATTCTGCCAACGACTTTTTCAAGAACTGTGTTCCTTTGATAAGACTATTTTCTTCATTGTGATATCAAGGCAACTTTATCACTGTTAATATTTTTGACATTGTGTACATTAAAAAATTGAAATTAATTTTAATACAGAATTTTAAAATATGCTCATCATAGAAGAGGTGTATTCAATTCACTGTTCATTTCATTTTTAATGTTCAATAGATAAGAGAACTCCCAAATGCTCCCAGTAGCCCATGTTCATTCTCCAATGTTTCGGTGATGTCACTGCACAGTCTGTCCCTGTGTCTATTTCATGGTTGTCTGATTTTGGGGGACAGATTGCATAACAAATACAGGCATGATGCACCATCCGGGTTTTTAATCGAGGAGCTTTTTGTAATCTCAAAGGCTCAGTTGATTAAACCAAGTCATCCTTGCCTCCAGAGTAGACTATTCAAACTGGCCCTACATCTACAGTAACACACACACACATATTGCATGCACATAGCCTTTTCTCACCCAGTACCCGCTACTGTCTCTTCATGGCTTCAGCCTCAAGGGTAGAGAGGAACAAATGGCAAACAGAGAAAGATACCGAGAGAGGGGGAAGATTGGTTCAATCAAGCAAGATTCTTCAGAATCATGCACCAGAAAGGTCATTCTTCATTAAGACACAGCTGAGAGCTTGCAGTATAAAAGCAAAATGAGTTGTTAAAAAGAAAGAAACAAAGAAAGAAGGTGGGGTTTTAGATTAATACCATCCAAAAAGTGATTAGAACTTACATTAGAAAAGCTCACGAGTTTAACTGTATTAACATAACAATAAGCATAATGTTAAACAGTTGTGTGTGTATCTCACACTTATTCACAATTACAAAGACACAGAATAGTATTTTCTACCAAAAACAGAATACACAGAAAAGAGCTAAATATTTCTCAATCATTTCCACTATAAATACAAATGTTAACCTCTATTCTCTAAATATGTTCAACCTTTCACCTTGTTTTACTTGAGATCCTGTACAACCATTTAAAGGCATTCTGTGCCTTGCACTTTAATCAAAATAAACGGAACTGAGAGATCATTCACGGTACAATTACGCCCTCTAGTGGCTACTCAAACATTATTATCGTACAAACACAGCTAAATTGTGAATCATTTTGGGGAAAATCCTCAAGGATAAAAGAACCAGTAGGCTATACCTGAATGACTGGATCCAGTGACGTTGAGTACAGCAAATAGAGAGGTCCCTGCCCACAGCCCACCAATTCAAAAGGTATCCCAGCTAATTGATATGACTTTCTTGGCCTGTTCAAGACACCCTGAAGTATATTCTTGTCAGGTAGAATTCCATGCAGTGAAGATGATACTCTGTTCTAAGAGTTGGCAGAAGGGTCTTTCACAGTGTTGAAAGTGGCAGAAATGAAGCAACTGAAATTATTGCTTACCCATTTTAAGATGTGAAGAGAAGGAATGTCCACTTTTGTTAGCCACAGCAGCGCGGTCACAGAAATGGGTATGATTTTTCAGAACACCTATCAGACAGTAAGAACAAATATGTCTGATATTTCAGAAGAAAAAAAACTCCAGTACATTTAACAAAACACTCTATAGCACATTACTGTCTCTCCACTAAATATCTCCATCAACAGAAGATTGAAAGGCAGCTTTTAAGCCCTCCAAATAAATGGCACTTTATGAGCTTAATTAGCGACATTAACATACAGTACATCACATGTTAATATTACTAAAAGGGCATACTATGAACCTTCTTTAACAGGTTACATAGATATTTTACACACAGTTCTCTGCAGACTCAAAATGAATGCTTAAGCAAGTGAAGGCATGTGGATTAGCAAACTTTGGCTTCTCAATTCATTCCACAATGCACAATTTACACTGAAACATCAGTGTCTCCGTAGAAAGGCCCATTTCTCACTATGTGCACAAGCAGCACCCATGTTAGCATCCTTTTAATAGCATTCTAAAGTATGACCTCGCATCTTACTAAATGTGCTGTGTGAGGCTTCATTTTTTGTCATAAATAAATAACAAAATCCTAATTTGGAGCCCAAAATAACACCATAGGTTACACAAGGGGGAGGCCTGCAACTCCTAGCAAGATTATCACATAGTCACATATGACTTTCAGCAAAAATCTTTATATGAGGGGATGCAGAGCAGAGGCACAACTGCACATTTGCTGAGGGGTATCAGTCTTGGCACCCCTGTATATTCTTATTTATAGTATTTTTAATTTATTTGTCTCAAAATTATTCATATTGTTGTATATTTTATATAAAATGGAAACATTATAGGCCTGTGTAAAATTCACTTTAAAGAAGTTTTTATTATTATTTTATTTTATTTTATTCATACAGATAATTCATGGAATGTGCCATGCTTAAAGGGATAGCATGATCATTCACCCAAAAATGAAAATTCTGTCATTAATTACTCACCCTCATGTCGTTCCAAACCCGTAAGACCTCCGTTCATCTTCGGATCCACGTGGCGCAGCTGACACAGAACAGCATATGTTGTTTGCGTTCAGTGGATACTTATGGCGTTATTTTAATGACAAATGTCGAGAGCGCATTATTGTAGCGCGAAAGCACATTAATACAATGCGCGAGCGCGGATCTCTCCGCTCGCGCGCGGATTTCCTTTGCTCTCGCACAAAACCGGACGCGCGCGCTCAGGTAGACGCTGCTCTCGCCCGGAGAGAGTGAGCGCACTTAAAACATGTCTCCTCTCACTCAAACTGTGTCCTGTGCACTCTCAAATCTCTCTGTGCTCATGCGCTATAGATATTAATTATTTTTGCACCTGAATTAAATGTCGTCAAAAGTTATCAACCAATCAGATTTCAAAGATGGATCTGTAATTTCTTTACAATTTAATACTACTTAGTCATAATATTAGAAATGAAACGGGTGTTTGGATGATT
>NW_015546230.1:11030-14699 GCF_001515605.1 Sinocyclocheilus anshuiensis | reverse complement strand
TTGAGAGTGCACAGGACACAGTTTGAGTGAGAGGAGACATGTTTTAAGTGCGCGCACTCTCTCCGGGCGAGAGCAGCGTCTACCTGAGCGCGCGCGTCCGGTTTTGTGCGAGAGCAAAGGAAATCCGCGCGCGAGCGGAGAGATTCGCGCTCGCGCATTGTATTAATGTGCTTTCGCGCTACAATAATGCGCTCTCGACATTTGTCATTAAAATAACGCCATAATACTCTGCAAAATGGCGCCAGGGTGACGCGGAGGAGACAAATTGTTGAATAAAGTAATTTTTATTTTCTTTGCGCACAAAAAGTAATCTCGTAGCTTCGTAAAATTACAGTTGAACCCCTGATGTCACATGGATTATTTTAACGATGTCCTTACTATGTTTCTGGACCTTGATCGTGGTAATTACATTGCTGTCTATGCGAGAGTCAGAGAGCTCTCAGAATTCATCAAAAATATCTTAATTTGTGTTCCGAAGATGAACGGAGGTCTTACGGGTTTAGAACGACATGAGGGTGAGTAATTAATGACAGAATTTTCATTTTTAGGTGAACTATCCCTTTAAGTGAAGATTTCTGACACCTGTTGGAAAATGACATGATATTCCCACTATAACCAGTAGATGGCAGCATATGATCCCTTATTGGCTCATTTGGCATTTCCACTCCTTAATATAGTCGTTTTAACGTGTTTTGCTTTTGGATTTATGTGTAGGCATTATAAAATATATACTATAAGATTTAAAAACCACTAAAAAAATTTAAGACAAAAGTTCAGCATTTTTCTGCACTGATGTATGAAGTAGTAATGTATCAGCTCTACATGAAGCACAATATTTTGAATTCAAAATGGCGATTTTCAGTGAAAGGTATAGTTTGCATCTATGTTAACAATCTCCTCAGTTTCTCTCGAATGTAAACCAAACGCCCATTCACACACATACTGCAACTATTTTGTTTTTCGAGCCATGGAGAATCGGAAATTAACTGATGGTGCACTTTGCCCTCTCAAGCAACAACGTTAATGTTGATTGACTTCATGACTTACAGTGAAAAAATGGATAGGTTAGGCTAAAAATTTTGTTTGTTTACTTTATTTTAATGCATTGTTCTTTTTCCCTTTTTCTTTTTCTGTCCTGCGCCCCTTTGCCTCCTCTATTCATTTCGGTCATGTGATTGTGACTGTGAGAGTAATGACAAAGGGTGAGTTGTTGATGTACTAATCGTGTACTAAAATAAAATTACAAATCTGCAAATTACAGAAAGTTATAAAAGAAAGTTAAATAGGTATGGTCATTGTAAATAATAATAATAATAATAATGAATTATTAAATTAATTTAAATTCATTTTTAAATGCATGCTTTTTATTATTAAAATGTAATTAAATCATTAAAACAGAAAACAGAAAAATTAAAACCGAAAACAGAATTTGGGGGGAAATGAATTTAAATGAATTTAATAATTTATTATTATTATTATTATTATTATTATTATTATTATTTACAATAACCGTACCTATTTAACTTAATTGATCATTCAGAAACTAAACACCATATGTTCTCTGCCAAATTGAGCAAAAACATATAATATTGTATTTAAAATATAGCACAATATCAACTTCCTATTTACTGATCTGTTGTATAAACTCACATTTAAACTCGTGATGTTCGGGACAAACAGCACTCGTGTAATACTGCTCTCCCTGCTCTCCTGGATTTAGTGTGCTTTAAAGTCACTGCGCTTTGGCGTTTTTAAGACCTGGGACAGTCTTGCGCACTTCCTGTCACATGCATGCACTCTCATATACATATATGGTCTGTAGAAAAGGTGTTTATGTGTTCGAACTGCTTTTGAGGACTGCACACTTGGCATTGCTCAAGAATCTGGCGATAGCCCGTCTGTAGAGACCGGCATATGGTGTTGGAGTATGTTCGTCTAGACTCTAGACGAAAGGCTGTTAAGGAAAGGTTCCGGGAAAGCCCTTATATGGAGATAATTTGAGCATGGTTATGCAAATAACTAACCTTGGGCATGTGGCCACTCATTTAGAATACTCCACATTCACTAATATTAGAACATACAGTATGTAATATTGAAGGGTTAGAAGATATTAGAAGGTGCAGTAGCCTATGTAATATTGACAGTTTCTCCCACCCAGCGCGTACTCAACGCTCACGCAGGTTGCCATATACAACAAAGAACAAGCGCAACTGACAAGGTTAGCCAATAAGGAAAATTTCTCATTTTCCTCTTGACAATACCCCATAGATTCTCTATGGAGTTCAGGTCTGGTGAGTTTGCTGGCCAGTCAAGCACACCAACACCATGGTCATTTAACCAACTTTTGGTGCTTTTGGCAGTGTGGGCAGGTGCCAAATCCTGCTGGAAAATGAAATCAGCATCTTCAAAAAGCTGGTCAGCAGAAGGAAGCATGAAGTGCTCCAAAATTTCTTGGTAAACGGGTGCAGTGACGATGGTTTTCAAAAAACACAATGGACCAACACCAGCAGATGACATTGCACCCCAAATCATCACAGACTGTGGAAACTTAACACTGGACTTCAAGCAACTTGGGCTATGAGCTTCTCCATCCTTCCTCCAGACTCTAGGACCTTGGTTTCCAAATGAAATACAAAACTTGCTCTCATCTGAAAAGAGGACTTTGGACCACTGGGCAACAGTCCAGTTCTTCTTCTCCTTAGCCCAGGTAAGACGCCTCTGACGTTGTCTGTGGTTCAGGAGTGGCTTAACAAGAGGAATACGACAACTGTAGCCAAATTCCTTGACACGTCTGTGTGTGGTGGCTCTTGATGCCTTGACCCCAGCCTCAGTCCATTCCTTGTGAAGTTCACTCAAATTCTTGAATTGATTTTGCTTGATAATCCTCATAAGGCTGCGGTTCTCTCGGTTGGGGTCTTAAACGTCAAAAGCACTTTACGTACATAACCCTTCCTAGGCTTTAAAGTGACTCTGCAATCAGCCGGCCCAAAATCAATGCACGAGTTTTCAATTGACAACGCCTGCAGGTCCCCAACTTGCTTAACCGATGCTAATGCGAACAGGAGCACAGTCTTGAGAGAGAGCGCATGCAAGCTGGCAGACTACAGTGGCTCGAACGGGGGTCCCGTGAAAGCATCCAACACAAGTGCCAAGTCCCAAGTGGGCAGAGTACAAGGGTGAGGGGGTTTTAGTCTCCTTGCTCCCTTTAACCCTCTGGGGTCTGTGGTGGTTTTGGGGCCCTGGAGAAGTTTTGAAATGCCCTGACATTTGTGCTATTTTCAGCATCTTAAAGGGGTCATATGATGTTGCTAAAAAGAACATTATTTGGTGTATTTGGTGTAATCGTTTGAATTATATCAGTGAATCATTTGAATCATCAGTGGCAAATTCTTTAAAGGGGTCATATGATGCGATTTCAATTTTTCCTTTCTCTTTGGAGTGTGTCAAGCTCTTGGTGCATAAAGAAAATCTATAAAGTTGCAAAGACTAAAGTCTCAAATCCAAAGAGATATTCTTCATAAAAGTTAAGACTTGTCCACGCCCTCCTAAAACGCCTCGTTTAAGCATGCCCCCACATGTCTACGTCACTGTGTGGGAAGATTTGCATAACACCTCCCAAATGTTAACGCAAAGAAAGAAGGTGTAACTTTGATTCTTGCTGTAGTATTG
>NW_015546230.1:0-10474 GCF_001515605.1 Sinocyclocheilus anshuiensis | reverse complement strand
GTGGGGGCGTGTTTAAACGAGGCGTTTTAGGAGGGCATGGACCAGTCTTAACTTTTATAAAGAATATCTCTTTGGGTTTGAGACTTTAGTCTTTGCAACTTTAGGGATCTTATCTATTCACGAACAGCTTGTAACACTCCAAAGAGAAAGGAAAACTTGAAATCGCATCATATGACCCCTTTAAAAACATATTAAAGGGATAGTTCACCCAAAAATGAAAATTCTGTCAATAATTACTCACCCTCATGTCGATCCAAACCCATAAACCTTCGTTCATCTTTGGAAAACAAATTAAGATATTTTTGATTAAATCTGAGAGCTCTCCGATAGACAGCAAGGGTCCTACCACGATCAAGGCACAAATGGTCCATGTGACATCAGTGGTTCAACTGTAATTTTATGAAGCTACGAGAATACTTTTTGTGCGCAAAGAAAACAAAAACAATGACTTTATTCAGCGATTTCCCCCTCGGTAGAAATCTCGATCGAGGTCCGAGGGGGGTGTGTTCCCCTGCCGTACACATCGCATTCCGTGTTCCCCTCTGTAAATCGCTATCGTGTTACCCCCCCTCACTTGGGTTCTTTGCACTTGACCATTTGACTACTTATATGACATATTTCCTGTCTTTGGCCCAAGTGTTCAAGTGACCATGCAGAACACAAGTGTGTGTAGAACTTTTCATTACCTGATGGGGCACACTTATAGTGTTGTAAAACTGCAAGTGTTTAAAAAGCTTTAATTTTATTTTCAATTCTTTGCATTTTAAAATGAACTTCTAAATTATTGTTTAGTAGTCTCTATAGCAGATGACACAATTTAATATGTGGTGCTTCTAATTAAGTGATAAAAAGCAGTTACAATTGTTGTAGCCTACAAAATAAATATACTCACCTTTGCACCAATAAAACGTGAAACACTTTGTATTTCTTCCAAATAACGTGTAGTATCTAATTATTCTTACTATTTAACTTACATCGGAATGGTTTCCGTGACCTCTCGCGAGATCCCTGCGCTTTGGCTTTAAGACCTGGGACAGTCTTGCGCACTTCCTGTCACGTGCACGCGCTCTCACGTGGCCAAGATCATAGACATAATGATTGTTGATTTGATTGATTTTTTTCGGCTTACAATTCTAATGTTAATGTAGTATAACTGTCATAACACAATTTACTTTATGATATAAACTACAATATAAAGTTAAAACGTAAGAATGCATTTAAACTTTGATTTCATATAAAGTCTCAGCTTTCACAGCTTACTAGCGATATCGCTAGCTATTAATAGTCTGACACTGGTGGCTAATTAAGCTATCAACATAAAGCTAAAAATGACCAAAAAACATACAGAAACAACTGTTCAGTCTTACCTGTGAAAGATAATACCCCGAGATCTGTTTTTATTATTGTGCGACGGTTTGTAGATGCCCAAGCTGCCGACGAGTCAGGTATGTTTTCGCCTGTCCCGATGAGAGTTGCCCGCACCAATATGGCGGCGACGTTGACGTGCGGTCGAGCGGCCAATGAGGCGTCTAGGTATTTATTATGTCTATGGCCAAGATCGCAAGTGTGGGTATTTGGACAGGGCATCTGTCTTCAGTATCACTAGAAAGAAGGCATGTGTGTTTGATTAGGGTCGGAGCTAAACTCTGCAGGACAGTAACCCTCCAGGACTAAAAGTTGCCCAGCCTGCATTAAGCGCTGCCTAATATGGTTGGGAACCCCACCCATAATGTGCACGCTTGAATGCCATTGGCCAGTGTACACTGTCGTGGTTCAATGAGGCTTGAGTAGTATTTTCAAGAAAAGAGTTTCCCCCAAAGCTTTAATGACACAATGTAGAGAGACCAAATTCGAAAGGGAACTAGTTGTAGCATTGTTTTTCAGAGAAACAAATGTGTTAACATTTTTCCTAAATATCTGAAAACATGTAATGGTATTTTTATGCAGTCAAAAAATAAATAAAAAATCACATACAGCACCTTTTGAAGCAAATTAATGCGTGTATGCACGTGTTGTGAATTAGAAAATTAAAAGTCCGAAGGTTTGTGTAAATACAAATAATTACAATTATTAGTGAATGACACCCATTGGCCATTATATAGACGTTTTGGTATAATTTGATTCATGTAAACTCTTTTGTTTATTGTGATTTTTGTTACATGTAATTTTTTATTTTTTGACATATTAGGCATACACATAAGAGTGAATGTGTGCATATTTTAAAACATTAGCAAATTGTTCAAAACTATTTCCCTACTCGGTGTTCAAAACATGGTTACGGCCATGGTCAAACATTATAATGAATTCATTCTACAATTACAGCGTGTTATATAAATCAATTCAATCTTACCTGTCAAGTAAGAAAAAACATCTCTGGGTACCTTTTAAATCCTTTCAAATCTCAGAGTTCTTGCAATCAATGAAAAGCCAGGCCAAGATCCCCTTCGGTTAGCTAGAGTCACAGCTCTCAGTTTATGGATGAGGTGGAACGCATGGGTGAATTAAGTCTAAATAAACTGTATTCAGCAACCACCTAGTGTAACGTCTAAATGAGAAGTTAAACTGTCAGTCAGTGATGTCATAGTTCCAGCATTGTTACGTCAAAAACAATACTGCACAAAAAGCAAATTACCCTTCTCGGTTTTGTTTATTTTCAACATACGCCTCCAGGCTTAGGAGTTCACATTTAATTTCTGCTAATTGTTGCTCCCATCAAAAAAGTGCCCAAAAATATTAGAACTAGAACTAAATAAGGTACATCAACAAAAGCTAAAAATAAATACTGATGTTTACAAAGAGCATAGTAGTTGTAGATTGATAAGGAGACAAAATAAAATAAATTAGAAATGAGAAATTACAGTAATTCACAGTCAGACAGGCAGGCAGTTTGTGTAGCATGTATCAAGGGATGGTATAGGTTTGGATTATGTGCTCTGTATAGTAAGTGTATAGTAAGTGCATGAAGGGTTTTCCGAAACTGCTCATGGTTCAGGCTAAGTTGTCTGGCTCCTCTCAAGCTTTGGAGAGAGCCACAGCAGAGAAACGCACCTCCCCTTTCTCTCGCTCCATAAACTCACGGCACACCCTTGCCACATCCTACAGAGAGATGAAGTCAGTTATTCAGTCATGGGACGATGACTCTTGCTTTAAGATGCTCTAAATCTACTGTTCTGACTATAATGACAGTTTACAAGAGAACATGCTACAGTTGCCATTAACTACAAACACCCATATCTACTGTAGGAAAATGTATGCTTACCATGACAAAGCTTTCTGGTTTTGTAGGTCCATGATTCACAGGTCCATCCATTCTGCCATCTGAGACAACAAAACACTCACTTTTTATTATAATAGACATTTAAGGAGTTTATATTTAAATGCAAGTCATTGGCACAGAAACAGACACTACACCCCAATTTATGTCATCCACTTACCCAGCTCATAAAGCTGACCATTTACATTGACAAATGTAATGAAATGGAAGTTGACTTCGTCTGCCTCTGGCTGTTAGAATAAGAGATGGAGGAAGAAAAAAAAACGAATTAACTTCGTCATTACTTCTAGTGTTTGTGTGTGTATGACATTGTCTTACCCGACACTGTCCTTCATCAGCAACTGCATCATGAGTTTCCTGGATGGTCTGAAAAAAATGGTAACTTAATTTTAAAAGCACAAATCAAGTTTGAATGCATTTATTTTAAACAACAAAAAATAAACATGGAAAATAAAAACAGTACCACCTATTGTACCATCTCTGTTGAATACTGCACAAAAAAATTAAGTAGGCCTTTGAGTCACATGAACTTTGTAACATTTCTGAAGTTAATCTTTGTTTTTGGCAAAGATTATGTGGCAAATCACATGTTTAGTGTGGCTTTTAATGAACATATACAATACCTTATTTTGTTCAAGTTCTTTGGCTCTTTCTGCGGCAGACATCCCTGAGGTGGCTTCGAGAAACTTCTTCAGTGCAGAGTCACTGTCTATAGACAGGAGGAAAAAAAAACAACTAAGTGTCGAAGAATCTGCCTCTCTCACCAATCTAAACTTATCCACCTTATTTTTCTCATAAGAGCGAGCACGACAATTACGAAGCTTAATGTGTATGGCTTCCGGCACCATTTGCTTCCAGCTTTTTTTAGCTGTACAAAACAGCTAAATATATGATATTGCAAACTGGTGTCTCTTACCATATTATTTTAATGCATTAGCTTAATTATGAACACACTGTTTTGTAGTGCAAACAGTTTTACTGTTTACAGCACTTTGTTATTCTTCTCATTATTTCCCAACAGCGGCAAAATCTCACACATTTACAGAAAACAGCTTACTTCCGTATTGAAAAATAAGGTGCATTGTCAATTTGTAACTCTGTATTTCAACAGTAGTGATGCATATGTAAATTGTTGCAGTCTGGATTAAAATGGCTGAGTCGTCTAAATGTTTTTGAATTTATTCAGCAAGTCAAATTATGCAAAGATAAATAAATTAAATAAAAATCCATTCTTTTTTTTAATTGACAAAGCCATCAGCTCTATTCAGCATCAGTAAACATCTTGTGTATGAGTGAAAGTTTATGGCACATGTTTTCACTTACCAAAATCAATACTGTCCTGGTTGTTGGCCACGGCATGTACCAAACCCACAGTTCCACAAGAGTTGACCACAGTTTGTTTCAGAAAATATACACTTTTAGAGTCGTCAACAGACTGTTTGGAACGAAAATCCTCATGCTAAAACAAAGAAGAGAGATGTGGGTTAAAGTTAGACAATTAATATGGTACATTATGCGAGTAAGAAAGCTATTGTAGAGATGCTCTAAATTCCAACTGAAATATTAATAATTACCAAAAGCCAACAATGGCTAATAAGAAATTAAAACTGTAATTTCTTATCTATAATAAACTAACGTTACACTTAGAGCATCTATAAGTTTTTCACGTATCGATTCCTCACGTGAGAGAGATGACCACGCCCGCGTTTACTGTAATGCTTTGTGTGCGTCTGCGTGCGTGCGTGCGTGCGTCTGTACGTACCTGTTGCGTTAAAGGGAAGAGCAGCATCATGGCACAGCAGGGTGAGGGCACCCCTGACAAAGACTCATCTTCCAGACCCAAAACATCCACAAAACGCCAACTCGAGCCCACACCCAACTTACTTAACACCTACACAGAAAAGGGGTTTACGAAAATCATATTATTAGAGACCCGTTATCTATTCAAATTAAACAAAATCAATGTCTGATAGGCTATAGCCTACTCAAAGATTAAAATGACCTTAGGCTATTTTATAAACGGCTAATATATTAATGGTATTATGCAAAATTACAAATTATTGCGTTTAGCATGCATATAAAAATGCTGCGTGTTATTGTGCATAGTAGGTGATGCTGTGTGTAAGCCCACGCCCTTTCATTTCAGATTGGGGTCCATGACGGTTCAGTCCCAGACGCCACAGACCTGTCCAGCAGACAGTCTCACCATCACCTCATCTTATGACTCAGCGAACGTACCTTATTCAGCATCTGAAACCAATACAAGAGCACAAATATGTCGGTCATGATCAGTCAAGAGAAAGCGAAAGCATGTACGATACACAAATCAGCTAGCGAGGCTAAATCACGATAAAGCGTTAAACCTCGGGGTTTATTTCCATAGGTTTCCACTCCATGATTGCAGACGGTCTTGAGTGTCACTTCTCAAAGTTCAGAAAGGCGCCGCCCGAGAAAACACAAACCAGACTAAAGGAGCACGAGGATCATATATGCGACCGGTCATATTCCATTTACGCAGAACGGAGGGGTGTCCGCCCAGATACACGAGCTATTTATGAACTACTGACACACACATTCACCCTGCTAGTGAAATTTTTCTGTATATTTAGTGTGTCGAAAAAGGTCAACGTAAAACGGAAGAGAGAGAAATGGGAAAAGTTGGTTTCTCCTGCAAAGATTCTCCAGCAATAGACCGGTCCGCCATCGACCGATTCTGGAAGCTACCAGAGTTCTCCTGCTCAGATGATCATTTCATTTGATTAAAATAAAAAATCTGTGACATTTTACATTAGATAGTATGGACAAAGTATGAATTAAGAGCACTTAATGACTTGAAGCTACATAAAGAATTTAAGGACAAAATTAAACTTTACCCAACTCACATAACACTTTACTTTGACCTGAGTGGCTCTGTTGAAATAACAGCTGATGACTTGCACTTTTTAATATCTTTTAAATATGTCCAATTTAAGTGGATTTACTGTCACTCCTGTTTCTGTGTTTGTGAAACCAGTTTACACACTCAAATGCATATTGATTACCATAATTTGATTATTAGATAAATTTTTGAAGAATATCCTGCCGACTCTTTATCATGAAAGAGAATGAGGATTGAATGACTAACAAATGACCAAAAAAAAAAACATTCTGAAACAATTGATTCACCGCCATTATTCACTGAAAATCTCAACATCTGGCTAGAAAGGTTGGAATGATTCTGAGGGCACACAACAATTTTTCAATTGTATTTTTAAAATGTACAGGGCTATTACAGTTAGAAACTATTTACAGTACTGAAACAGCACTACACAATATGAATAATTTATTTACAAATCAGATCTCTTGGGTTCAATTCACTGACCCACTGATCCAATATTAATAATTAGGAAACAGTTAGCCTAACTAAAAAATGAAAATTTGCTGGGAAAATTACTCACCCTTAGGCCATTTAAGATGTAGATGTTCGTTTCAGATGATTGAGAACAGATTTGGAGAAATTTAGCATTACAAACCTGCTCACCACTGCATAATCTGCAGTGAATGGGTGCAGACAGAATGAGAGTTCAAACATCACAACATCAAACATCTGATAAAAACATCACAATAGCTCACAAGTATATGTGACAGTCCATCAATTAACATCTTTTGGAGTGGAAAGCTGTGCATTTGTAAGACATAAATCCATCATTAAGGTGTTTTAACTTTAAACCGTCTCTTCTGGCCAAAATACCAGTCCATAATCTATAATAACGCTTCCTCCAGTGAAAAAAAAAAACTATCCCCTGTTGTGAAAATCTACTGACACATTAGAACTGTTTGGACTGTTTTTACTTGTAAACAGTTCTTTTCATATTTCTCTCCTGATTCTCTCCTGACACCTGAAAGTAATATTAATTCATTAATAATTTGATACATTTATATGGCACTTTTCTGAGTACTCAAAGCACTTTACATGGAAGGGGAAAACCGCATCCACCTGGATGATGCAGCGGCAGCCATATTGCGCCAGAACGCCCACGGTGGAGAGGAGAAGGAGTGAAGAAGTCAATCAGTATATGGGGAAGATTGGGAGGCCATGATGATGGACAGAGGCCAATGAGTGAATTTGGCCAGGATGCCAGGGTTACACCCCTACTCTTATTCGAAGGACGTCCTGGGATTTTTAATGACCACAGAGAGTGAGGACCTTGGTTTAATGGGTCATCCGATGAATGGTGCTTTTTGACAGTATAGTGTCCCCATCACAATCTAGTTTTGCCAGGAGGTCTTCCATCCAGGTACTGAACCCTGCTTAGCTTCAGTGGGCAACCAGTCTATGGGCTATAGGGTGATATGACTGCCAAATAATATTATGGACATACATGGACTCATCTTTTATCCAGAAGCAATGGTTTGAAGTTAAAACATCTTAATGATGAATTTGTTTATTATAAGCACACAGCTTTTTGATTCACTATGTTAATTGATGGACTTGAGTCATGTGGGTTACTTGTGGATTATTGTGATGATTTATCAACTGTTTGAACTCTCATTTTGATGGCACCCATTCACTGCAGAGGATCCACCGATGAGCAAGCAATGTGGTGATAAATTTCTCCAGATCACATCTCATAACTCATACCTCGGATGGTCTGAGCTTAAGTAAATTTTCATCAAGTGTTCATATTTGGGTTTAATCACATAAAGCTATATTGGATTCATAAGACTTGAAATGTAGGCTACTGCATAGATCAGATCAAGCAATAGTGTCAAGCAATAAAGGTTCCAGGTGAATAAACAGTACATGTGCACACTGTACTGAGATTATAGACAATTTCACCTAAAATGTGGTCGTAAAGACAAGAGTATGGCTTTTTATATATTCATCAGCTACCTATGGGAAACTGTATTCTCAATTTCATGCTAAGTCTTAGAGCATAATGCAGTTCAATTGTGTTTGTGCTTGAAATTTGATCGGCAAGTCTTGCATGCATTCATGTACAAATGATCAATCGTATATAGCCTATACTTCCAAAAAAGAAGAAGAAAAAAAAAGATTTGTGTAATGTGACACCCATCTTTGTGTTTGATTAGACTTAACATGTTGCTTGGCAAATAGTTTTTCTCCGTTTGTTTTATTAAACAGTGAGAGCACCTGCTGGAACAACCTGCATTTCACAAACCAGTCTCATGGCAAAAGTTTACAATTTTGTGTAATAAATGCTTACATTCTGCAAAAAAAAAAAATGGTTCTCTGTATTCTTCTAAAATGCCTGGTCCTCAGATGTGATTCATTGCTTTCGTATGCACAGATTTGTTGAAATATAAGAAGAAAGCAGAAACACCACTACCCATAGCCACAAGTCACAGCGAGTAGCCTACTGTTGAGGGTGTGGCTCAACACATCGTAGTCCAATGTAATCCTTCTAGTGTATTTCATTCCTCTTTCCTCCTTCCTCTTTTGGTCTGTACTGCTGTCCTCTGCGCCTAAATTGAAACTCTTCTCTCGGTAAGTAAATGAAAACGGCGCTTAAACACCAATCCTTAAACTTTTCGTATAACTTTTCGATATAATCTCGCTACGTTAGGTAGCCTACTTGATAAACTAAGCTTTTTTTTTTAAATAATTTTATACTCACATGCTTTATATTCACATTAATGTTTATTACTCCACTGTTATTTTGTCATTTTTTTAGCTTCAAGCTTTGAAGTATTACGTGAATTCCAAAGATGGTAAGTTATTTGTTTATTGCTGTAATAAACGTCTATCGTCATTTTAGCATGTATTACGTTTTAACACGCCTTTATTTTTGCCGATATTTAATCTTCTATAGAGAATAATAGTATATGTTACATTTCCGACAGTTATGTGTCGACGCCCATAATAGCTGCGTAGGAAAAAACATTGCTTAAAGGGGCACAGGAGCCATATAAATCCGTTTACTCGTTTCGTTTTCAAACACTTACTACAGAATAAAACTATGCTTCTTTATTAGCCAACAATATAAGCGACACACATGTTTCTGGAAACGATGGTACTGTTTATATAACTATGTTTTATGGACTACAACTATTTCAGAGAGAGTTTAAGTTTTCACAAACCAGCACAAATGTTTAGAAAGAAACAAAATAGTTGTTTCTAAATGAGAACAACGATGACTCATTCGCGTGGGCTAAACGACCCAAAGGGCGTTCCTGTCTGTCTCCATCTCAGTTTCTCCACTCTTGTACCCTCTCTCCTCCTAATTCCTCTACTTTACCCCTGTTACGCTGAGTTAAAGTAAACTGATGGATTATTTCCGCTAACGTGGTGGATAATAATAATGTTTCATGAAGGACAAAGTCAGTAATGTTACGTTTTGATACTATTATACTACAGACGTTTAGCCTACTGTCAGTATAACCAGCAGTGCCTTAAAAACCGGCGTGTTTGAAATCACAGCTGCAGTTGCATTGTAAAATAAGTTAAAAGTTCATAAGTTATTTATGGTAAAATAAATACCAGGGAGACTGGAAAACACCCAGACACTGTTGCTGTAGGTAAATTAATATTGCTTTCATTTCCATATATTTGGATAAGTCAAATATGTTTGTTCACTCTATTGTATGGAAAGAGAGTAACATGACTCCAGCTGGCAGCTCACTGAGCCTTGAGTACTAGGACAAAAAAAAAAGTATATGTGTATGGAAGTAATTAGAATAATCTGCACCGCATGTTAAGATGTATTCAGCTTGTGGTGCAATGCCTTGCTTCTGTTTTGTCAAATATTTAATATAAATTAGCATTCGCTTCAGCTTCATCTAGTGGATTGTCACCACGGCCAGATTTGCAATCTGATCTGAAGCATATTTTGCTTATTTAGTGTAACATTAAAGATTAAATTATTTAAATAAATCAGTTTGTATGTTGCCATTATGCAAAAGCAGGAATCTGTTCTGTTTGGAGCTAGATTTTGAATGGATGGCTGCAGATTCTTAGATATCCACAGAAAGCATTCAGGCCTGAGTTATTCAACACATTCCTGTGGCTGAGATAATTACTTAGGCTTGAGACGAACAATACATTTCCTATCCCAAACAACAGAATGTTATTTAGTTTATCTAATAAAAAGCTGAGTAGTAATTGGCAAGTAACAGCTGTGTGGCACACAGCAGCTGATTTAGGCTCACAAGTTGGCAAACAATAGACATGTTCACTTTGCTTATTGGACCATTTCTGGG
>NW_015546229.1:0-862 GCF_001515605.1 Sinocyclocheilus anshuiensis | reverse complement strand
CTACAGTGTAATGTAATGACAATAAAAGCCTAATTTCACAAAACTAAGGTCATGCATATACTAATGAACAACCAATATACTAGTAATATGCAAGCTAACAAGCAACTAGTTAAAATTGAGAGCTGAACTCTAAAATAAAATGTTACCAATATTAACGTTACCTAGAAAGTAGAAACAGATTAACGTTACAGTACCTTTGTTGTAAATGGAGACTTTTATTGCGTCATCCGTGTTCATCTTCAAGCAGGCAGTTTGGGTTCTGGATGAAAACAAATCTAGCTGTTATTCAAAAGCAGCATTACACCCAAAATTAATGCAACTATAATTCTAAGAAAGTAAGATCCAGCCCCAATACTGAAAGATGTCTAGGCTATATCAAATGTGCATGTGAAAAAGTTATAAAGATAAAAAAGAATCGTGTCATCATAGATTGAAACTTTTTTTTATTGATTTTTGTGTATGTAAATACGTAAAAGATAAAAACTAAATACGTAAACTGAAAAAGCCATAAAAATGTACAGGTAATTATTGTGGAAGGGAGAGTTCCACTGACTGTCCAGGTAATTATTATGTAAGGGAGAGTTCCGCTGACCTGGAGACAGGTTTGTTGTTTGGGCCACGGACTGCACCAGCGAGTAAAACATCCTCCAGCACCGCTGTATCCGATTCCGCCGCGTTTGAATGTGAAAGACTCCGTACTCACTTAGTTCCATCAAATAAGACGATTCCGACCACGAACATTGTACACCACCTTTTTCAAACCGTTCTTTCAACTGTTCGCGCGTTCTTCTTCGTCTTCTTCTGGTGTTTTATGGCAGTTTGGCAAACCAGCGAAAGAGGTGCATTACCGCCACCTACTGAT
>NW_015546228.1:0-784 GCF_001515605.1 Sinocyclocheilus anshuiensis | reverse complement strand
CAAATGATCCAAAAATGATCAGAACACATATGATACCCCTAAACCCCTAAACCACAAAAATATGATGACTTCATGTTGAATGCCAACTCCGTCATTGGCCAATCTTGAAACCTTATGAAACACACGTGTCCTTGAAAAACAAAAAAAACAACTTGCTTTGATATGAGATATTATTAAATCTTGCTTTTAATAAAAACAAGCTCTTTTGTATCATTAAAAAATTTTTTCATATTTTATAGCATATGAATGATTGAATTGTATCTGTGTTGTTTCAAGGGGAAAAGCATGAACTGTTTATGAATTCCATTTTACAGATTAGACAATCAAGACTTTACAATATTGTTATTTCAGCAGCATGAGAAACAAAACGGTTATTCAAACTGGGAATAAATAACAAAGAAACACAGCGCTTCATGACTTCAGTCTAAAACTGAGTTCTGCATTTTCACAAAAACTCTCGTTATAATTACTGAAGCGGTCTACACTGCACAATCAATCTCTTTTCTGCAGTTTGTTGTTTATGCTGATGAGTGAGTTTGTGGATTCAGTCAGTGAGAGCACACTGAACAACTCCAGAGTTCTCCGCAGTGACGAATCAAAATGCCTCTGATTGGATATTGCATTCATAAGCTCAAGAGAATCATGTGTGATTGGTTATAATGCTCAACGCTGCAGACCGCAGAATCATCTCACAACACTCAAAAAGAAATCTGATGTAATGTAATAAACCAAATCTGAAAAAGAGCTGGATCTGAAGATGATCTACTGACTGTGAATGTTTTTT
>NW_015546227.1:2732-7607 GCF_001515605.1 Sinocyclocheilus anshuiensis | reverse complement strand
GGGGGCTGAGCCCCCCTAAAATGAAAATCCTGGAATCGCCCCTGAACTGAATTATTAGTTTACAGGAACAGGGCACTGCAGCTGCTTGAGACTCAATATGGCACTGGACGCTGTGCTGAAAGGTTAATGCCGGAGTAAATCCTGTGGCAATGATTTCTTCTACCGTAGGGCAAATTTGTTCTTGATCGCCCTGACAAAGTTCTGACAGTATCAGAAATTTTGGGTTACAGTCCTGCAGTGTGAGCGAGAAACTGTCTGTATGATATCATTGTCTGTGCAACAGAAATATCTTGTAATTTATATCATGTTATGATTGTACTATGAAAAATATATGTAATTTGCTCTGAAGAATAAGCAGGGGAAAGTGATTATGATTTAAAGATTTAATAATTTAAGAGCACTATCTATAGTTTTCATTTTAATTTAAATTCACTTCAGTTCAAATTGATTTGTGTAGTGCATAACACTTTCACAATTCATACGGTTTCAAAGCAGCTTCACAAGAACAGGGCCGCTTCAAAAATCAGCTTCAAAGGGGCACATGGAACACGGCTTTTAATAGGGCTGTGCTCCTTGCTGATACGTGTATCGAAACGGATGCTTCTGTATTGATACAGCATCAAATGCTGTGACGCAGTTTTGAAAAAGAAACACAGAACAGAAAATACTGAATTTTAAAAGACTTAGAAACTGAATTATATTATTATTATTATTGAGTTTACAGGGTATGTTGGTTTTGCTGTTGTAAACACTACTGTTGCTGTTGTAGAAAAAAAAAATGTTTCGGTCTTATTTAAAATAGAATTCTATTCTAATCCTGTTCTGAATTTATTCTTTTTTTTTTAATGATAATAAAAACAGGATTGATAAGTATAATTTGGAGGATGAGAAAATCAGTAGTGTTGTAATATTTTTTTTTTAAGGCACTCTACGTGTTTTAAATAAATACTGTAATAATAATAGTTCAAAGTATGGATAATTTTTAGTCAGATAACGTAAAACCCCTCGACGCACTTTAATATTTTCCCAATCAAACAGCAAGAAAGAAAGAGAACAGGCACCTTTGTTTATAGGCTGCTGTACGTTAGCTGCATTTTTAATATTGAATAAATATTTAATTTTAATAAAATGTAAATTCATCCCCCGCGCTTTATTCGGGCTGGTGTGTTCACCTAGAGGTTTCTAGATTTAAATTCAAAGAGACCGTATCAATAGTTTATGCATGACCTGACGTTTTATTCATATCCAAAATTAAGAGATGTGAACATCAGGCGCTGAACACTCATGCAGTGCATGTTTCATTCATACTCGACCCAGAGGGCGCTCTCCTGCAGAAAGTCCAAAACAGACTCCTAGAAGTAATAACTTATGATGTGCAGGTAATCCGGCTATAACTGTAGCTGAGCTGAATAAAAAGCAGAAACGTTTTTACTGATGAAACGTGAAGAGTAAACACACAATTGCAAAAATATATGGTTTGTGTGTTTTTCAAGTTCTGTTCAGATAATAAATAAATTATATGAATAATGCAGTACTGATCGATTGACATATTTAGTATAGAAACTATAAAATATATTTCCTGCCTTATTCTGTGATAAAAATTAGAAATGTGTTCGTAGTAGCCTTTATAAACCAATAATAAAATTGTCATTAGGAAAATATTGAACAAAAATATTATAGCCCCTTGCTGCAGCTAACGTTACTTCCACAGGCTACACACACAGCAATATAAACAACAGCTGTACATTCTCTCTTCACGATGTTCTTGTAAAACTATAATAATTTAATAATACAAGAAAACAAGCACACCGCTCCACTGAGAACTCTACTCACCGGCAGCCGCGGACGTTATTGAAGGCATCCAGATAGTACTTTAAATTACTAACGTGAGGGATCGTCCCAGATGAGATCGTCAGGTGAAAGGTCATCATGTGGATCATTTTATTTATTGGGCAGGCCTTCACAAAAGGGCGTTTAATTACAAAAAAAAATTGCCTTGACAAAAGGGCACTTTGGGCATCAAGGGGAAAAGGGGTTGGTGCTCATGCACCCACCGCATCCCCCTCTGCACGTTCCTGCACACCACTGACAGTAACAGTGAATATCTTGTATAAAGGCTGTTTCCTGCTGCTGATTTTTAATGTATAGAGAGTCTGTGGTTTTGCATATGCAGTTTTACAGTTCATTAGTTCATCTTATGGTTACTTCATAAAGCGTATGCAGATTAATATAAGTAATTAAGTAAATCAAGAAATTGATCATGCTTTGACTTGTCTTGGAGCTGTATCTACTGGTGGAATGAAAATAAAAATATCATGCTCTGTCTTGTGTGAGTAAGATGTGAGTAAGAGTACGAAGACTCCCGGGAAAAACCTGAGTGTTGAACAGCTGCCCATCGCCGTCTCAGATTTCGGAGACACACCGCCACGAGAATCAGTACTTTTCAGGTTAAAAAGGATAACAGAACGGTTCAACATGTTACTTTTAAATGTTATATTTTTATTTCTAAAATGCTTGATAAATGAGTTTAAATGCATGTAACATTGAAAATTATGCTGTATTCAATTTGTCTTATATTTTTGTACATGGGCGATTTCGCTTAATACATTTTCACCTTTTGCTTATTACTGTTGCCTCTAGTAGCTCTGTGTGTGTGTGTGTGTGTGTGTGTGTGTGTGTGTGTGTGCGCGCACGTTTGCGTTTTTAATTTCCAATTTATTTTTGGTTAATTTTAAGCCAGCAATAGTAATTTTCAAACAACCCAGCGTGTTGGGTCAAACATTTAACACAAACCAGCTGGGTTTGGTCAGAACCCAGCGCTGTTGCCAAAATAACCCAAATTGGGTTGTTTTTAAGCAATTTTAGAGTGCGGTTGATATTCTTAAACCCAGTTGTACTAATAAATATAGGAATATTATAACAGGTGATACAGGTCAAAAGCTTATTGTGGACCAGTGTATATTGGAATAAAGCTTGGCGTGTTTGTAAAATATACTGTTTAAATAAAATAAAAGAGGCTGTATTTAAAATGTTACATGGTATATGCAGTTAAAAGTGTGTTAGAGAGATTAAATCTGGATATTGATTATTCCTGTGATTTTTTTTTTTTTTTTTTTTTTTTTTTTTTTTTTTTTTTTTTTTTTTTTTTTTTTTTTTTTTTTTTTTTTTTTTTTTTTTTTTTTTTTTTTTTTTTTTTTTTTTTTTTTTTTTTTTTTTTTTTTTTTTTTTTTTTTTTTTGCTCAGTGGAAGAGGAGTCTATATTATCCATATATTTTGTAATTGTGTCTACACAAGGAATTTTTTGGATGGATATGGAAAATGTAATTATAAGGAAAACAAATATTACATTCAAGTTAAATAATTTTGATATGTATTATTCCAATGAAAGTAATAACAATAACTTTACGTTTCTTGTACATCTTTTTATGATTTTGGGAATATTTCACATACATAAGAAGAAGGTCAGGGTCCAAGCCAAATTTCATCCATTTTCTTCAGGAGATTTAAGGACTACTGCACCAGTTTGGAGAACATTATTAATAAAAAAGCAAACAAGATTTGTAATATTTTCCACGAATATACAGTTGTTGATTACTGAATAAATGGTTTGCACACTCATAAAGTCAAAGACACCTATTGATACCATAACATGATCACTGTACCACCTGACCACTGCAGATTAATTTCGCAGTTGATAGTGTCGCCATCAGAGATGGCAATTTTTTTAAGGTTCTCCATATAGTAGAATAAAAATGCAGAGATGGCAAAAGTACACATATCATTCACTGAAGTAGAAGTACAGATACTCATGTTTAAAAATACTCTGGTAAAAGTTGAAGTACTGACTACACTTTTTTTACTCAAGTTAAAGGAAAGAAGTATGGGATCTGACATGTACTTAAGTAAAAAGTAGCCATTACTATTGCCTGTTTTAGTGTCACGTGGTTAACGGGATCTCACATCATATAAACACCTTAAAGGGATAGTTCACCCAAAAATGAAAATTAGCCCATTATTTACTCACCCTCAAGCCATCCTAGGCGTATTTTACTTCCTTCTTTCAGATGATCGGAGTTATATTAAAAATTGTCTTTGATCTTCCAAGCTGTTTAAGGGCAGTTAGCAGGGTGTTGCAGTTCATCAGTCCAAAAGAAGTGAAATAAAGCACATCCATCCATAATAAAAAGGGCCTCACACGGCTGTGGGGGGTGAACAAAGGCCTCCTGTAGCGAATCGATGCGTTTTTGTATGAAAAATATCCATATTCAAAATGTAATAATCACTTTAATCTAGCTTGTGCCAACAGTTGTACACAGAAGCAGCTCTGGGAGGATGACGTAAGATGTCGGCGTTGCGCATGCGCCAGTGAGTCTTGTGAAAACCAACATTTGTTTACAGGAGCAAAGGAAGCAAAGTACTTTAGCAAAGGAAAACCAGTCTCCTCTTGGCTTATATCGAAATCCTCCGACATTCTTCTTTACAAATCCTTGTTTTGTACTTCTAATTTGTGACCGTTGTTTTGTTTTGACCTGCGCTTCCTTGTTCGTCACTTCTGAGCGGCGCAACACCGACGTCCTACGTCATCCGCCTGGAGCTGCTTCTGTGTACAACAGTGAACACAACTAGATTAAATTGATAATTACGTTTTAAATATGGTTATTTTTCTTACAAAAACGCATCGATTCGCTACAGGAGGCCTTTGTTCACCCCCCACAGCCGTGTGAGGCCCTTTTTATTATGGATGGATGTGCTTTATTTCACTTCTTTTTCACTGATGAACTGCAACACCCGCTGACTGCCGTTAAACCGCTTGGAAGAACAAAGACAATTTTTAATATAACTCCGACTGGATTCATCTGAAAGAAGAAAGTCATA
>NW_015546227.1:0-920 GCF_001515605.1 Sinocyclocheilus anshuiensis | reverse complement strand
AAAGGAAAACCAGTCTCCTCTTGGCTTATATCGAAATCCTCCGACATTCTTCTTTACAAATCCTTGTTTTGTACTTCTAATTGTTGTTTTGTGTTTTGTTTTGACCTGCGCTTCCTTGTTCGTCACTTCTGAGCGGCGCAACACCGACGTCATCCGCCTGGAGACACTTTTTTTAATGGATGGGCGCATTTTATTTAATTGCTTTTGGACGGATGCATGCAACACCCGCTGATTGCCATGAAACAGCTTGAAAGATCAAAGACCATTTTTAATATAACTCCGACTCGATTCGTCTGAAAGAAGAAAGTCATATACACCTAGGATGTCTTGAGGGTGAGTAATTCATGGGCTAATTTAAATTTTTGGGTGAACTAACCCTTTAATACAAAATAACTTACATTTCAAATTTTGTTAGCTAATAAATGTATCCAGGCTAAACAACCGCCATGTAGAACAGGGCCGGACTGGGACAAAATTTCATTCATCCAGGCCATCCCATACACCCACAACAAATTCTGAAACCATGGACAACACTATTTTTTGTATGGCCATCACATAAAAAAGGTTAAAATCCTTAGGCTGGGGCCGTGCATATTACTATATTTTCTAAATTGCCTAAATGTCAAAATTAGTACAACAATAACTACACCATGACAATTTATTATAGAAAAATACTAATATTGAACATGTTGCATTATCATGAGTCATATTTTTCACTTATGAAAATTAACTATGACTTTATTATAGTAAAAGTATAGTAACCATAATTTTTAGTGGATTATATTATATTTTATAACCATGTCTAATTTTCATAAGGGTTATCTGCCCTAGCCCCCTCTAAACCTATTATAAAACAATGTGAATAGTTGTCAGCAAAATTACTACTGTAACTTTACAACAGATAATAATGATGTCCTTTA
>NW_015546226.1:268-496 GCF_001515605.1 Sinocyclocheilus anshuiensis | reverse complement strand
TCCCCAAAACCTTCAAACTGGCTGTTATTAAGCCTCTCGTCAAAAGACCACAACTTGACCCCAAAAAACTAGTTAATTACAGACCGATCTCGAATCTCCCTTTTCTGTCCAAGATACTAAAAAAGGTAGTATCCTCACAATTATATTCCTTCTTAGAGAAAAATGGTATCTGTGAGGATTTCCAGTCAGGATTTAGACCGTATCATAGTACTGAGACTGCTCTAATTA
>NW_015546226.1:0-123 GCF_001515605.1 Sinocyclocheilus anshuiensis | reverse complement strand
CACAACATTCTTTTGAATAGACTAGAAAACTTTGTTGGCATTAATGGAAGTGCATTAGCATGGTTCTAATCATACTTCTATGACCACCATCAATTCGTAGCAGTGAATGAAGAGGTATCATAT
>NW_015546225.1:42483-73306 GCF_001515605.1 Sinocyclocheilus anshuiensis | reverse complement strand
CCACAGGCTCCGAGTGTCTCTGCTGTCGCTGAAATGATGGGCTATGGAGTGATTCAATAAGATTTCGTTTGTTAACATTAGTTAACTACATTAGATAATATGAACTAATGATGAAAAAATACTTCTAAAGCATTTATTAATCTTAGTTAATGTTAATGTCAACATTAACTCATACATAATTAAAATCAAAAGTTGTATTATTTAATGGACCTGAGCTAACAAGAACTAACAATGAACAGTTGTATTTTTATTAACTAACATTAATGGAGATTAATAAACACTGAAACAATTGTACTGCTCGTTATTAGTTAATGTTAGTAAAATTATATAATCAAAAAGGTTACAGGTTACATGTTTGTTTGTTTGTTTTCCCATTACTTTAACTCAACAAATAAATGTAACCAATTTCAACTTTTCATTTTTTAAGTTATACAAGATTCCACTTTATTTTTTTCAGTCAGTTTAATGTATTTAACATATTTATATTTAATATAATAATACGTTGAAATGACTTGCACAGCCAATTTGTAAAATTTAAGGCAGTAACTGAACTGAAGTTTTTAAGTTGAAGTAGGTGGAAATGTTTTACAGTGTAACAAACCTTAATTAATATGACCGTAAAGTAAAGTGTTACCATGATTCAAAAACGGATTCACTGACTGATTTTTGCACACTTTTTTAGGTCTCCATTGTTATACAGTAGTGAAATCTTTAGTTACATGCTGCTGTTTATCTCTATATTTTGAATAAGTCTCTATAATTTGTGTTTGTGTTTAGTGTAAGTTTAATTAAATGTAATGAGGTCACTGTAACATTGATGATAGTTTGCAGGCCATTGCAGATGGCTATTTCTCCCTGAAGTTTTTTTTCCCCTTTGGGAATGATGGTGTTTGATTTACAAGTACAATATAACTGAAATGTTATAAAAAAATAAAAATTTCAAGTGCTGTGTTTTTTTTTTTTTTTTGTTAGAGGTAAGTTGCTTACAATTCATCAGCCACACAGACTCACATGCTTGTGGTAGTTGTAGTCCATATAAAGCAACCTACATCTATAAACCACAATAGCTTCAAAATGCACATTTGAGGTCTGTGTGTCATTTAGAGTCTGTCTTCAAGTGGTGTAAACCACATACTTTATTTCTGTCAGGACCACTATCGTAAAAGATGATTTACAATTAGCCTACAGTTTGGATTGGCGGTATGGTTCTGTTCTGGGCAAGAACTCCCTGCGCATCCATGCAGCCTAGCATGGATGAGAGCAGGGAGAGCAGCAATAACCCCCCAGGGTAAACTGAACAGAACCAACATAAATGCATTGCAGATATCATTAAAGTTCAATAATGTTATGTACACATTTTAGAATTAGTCTGATTCAAAGGAGAATCAGAAGGCTGAATCCTGACTGACAGAGGAGGAGCTGGGGATGGAGGAGGGTCATTAGCTATTGAGCAATGCAAAAACTGCTAATAATACTGCGGGACCTTATATATGAATGCTTAGATAGGTGTCGTATTCCCATAGGTTGATGGGGATCAGCTGAGAGTCAGCTGATGCGAGCTTGACTAACGTGACCTGCCAGAACTAACTAGCAATCCAAAGCCTGAGGGAACTGATGACTCAAAAATGGAATTATTTTCTGGCTTTCATAACTATAAACCAATATACCAATGCTTCATTTAACTTTGTCTCAGATGCTTCTCGTGACATTCTCATAAAGCTGAAGTATGTCATTTCTGAAGCACTACAGCATCAGTTTTCTGAATACGGCCTGCATCAGCCATTGGTCGAACAAACTGATAGTCCTGCCCCCAGCTCACGACATTGGTCGACTCTGTGGTGTAATGTAGGACTGGAGGAGGCACTCAGAACAAATTGGTGGAATTGTCTTGTTCTTGAGATAAATTAACCTATGAATGGTGTGTTTATCATCTTTGCATATTAAGCTGGGAATGGGGAAAGTAATTTAACATTGAAAAGTTTTAACAGGCCTTTGGAGAAATACAAACACAGTCCATATTGCCATGGTAAGAGTATAGAGATATAAGCTTATGTGGATCATTTGACCTTCGAATAATTTGATAAGAAATGTTTCAGAAATGTTGGAAAATCTGCGCACAGGAGAAAAAATTGAAATGTAAAAGATTTTTCTTTCCTATGGGTGTGTCCACACAAGTCTTACAAGCAAATAAGGTCTAAATAAGAAGTGAATGCACCAGCAGTTCTTTGTGCTGTAATATGTATCCCCTCTTCCCATAATGCCTTTCATTGGCATCATTTAATCTAGGAGATGATTTAAATGGATTTGTCCTCCTCTCAGGGATCGGATGAACCTCGGGGAGCACTTTATGGATCTCATCATGAGAAGAGCAGTGAAAGCAGCATGAGTGTGGGCAGCTTTAACCAGGCACTGGCCGTATGGACGGCATCTGTTAGTCCACTCTCTGATCAATAATGTAACGAGTAGAGCCTTCATCCCCTGAAGACCACTCCACACCTCCAAAACATCCTTCTCTCATTCTCCCTCATATTTAAAGGAGCAACAGATGAAAATCCAGTCATTTACTCGCTGTCATGTCGTTTGGAGCAAATAGAGATTTTGAAGAATGTCCTGGTTGCTCTATTCCATGCAATTAAAATTATGGAGGACTGGGTGTGTTAACATTTACACTGATGCATTCGGCAGATGCAGTATACATTTATGTTTTATCAGTTCTTGCATTCCTTGGGAATTTAACCCACAACCTTGGCATTGCAAATAGTTTGCATGTACTGTTTGAGCTACAGGAAATGCTAAAATGGACTATAATGGACAATAAGATTATTGATAAAAACATTTCTGCAATGTTCTCTCCTTTCTCTCATTTTGCTTTCTTTCTTTGGATCTTAAAATCTCTTAATTTGTCCTTCCGCCATTTAAAGCAGAGATCAGAGCAGAACATCTTCCAATAATTCCAGTACAATCATCTAAACATCCTTAAATCAGGATACATTCACTTGAGATGAAAATTGTGCATATGAAGTTCCTGTTTCCTGTTTAGGCTTAAAACAACAACAAATATCTGTCAATGGGGAATGAAAACAAGACAATACTGAGGAAGAACAGCACTTTTTTGTACAGTGTGTTCAGAAGGTATTTCCAGCAGTTATTTCCATATTCTAGTATTTGGGAACAGAGCTATTTGTCAATAAAAGTTTTTATTTATTTTTTTTTTTTATGTGTGTTTGTAGAATAAAAAGTAGCTAAAATCTATTGGAAATTGTTTTTTGTTCATAAACTTTGAAGTGTTGCTATAAATACATATGCATTTAGAGACCATATTGATGTATTGTGTTCCATTTATACTTGGTATGGACCATTAAACATATACAAATGTGAACCATTCCATACTTGGTCTTAAAATGGTCTTAATTTTCCTTCATAAAACCTACAGAAAGCCTGTCTCACTTTAATTTGGTCCAGTACTCTGACTTCAGTGGAAATCTCTTTTGCTCTCACACACACACACACAGACACACACACACACACACACACACACACACACACACACACACACACACACACACACACACAGACACGCACACACACACACAGCAGACCTCCTCTGTGGCGTCCAGACGCACAGACAGATTGTCCAGCGGGTCTTCAATCCCCAGGCCTGTCTTTATGTTTCACCCTGCGTTTGCCGGGCCATAGATCAGCTCAGCATTAATGACCTTCATGTGCTTTGGACAGTTGTAGACAGCTTGTTGAAGAGGTATCTGCCACAACCGTTATCGCTTCACTTCTTCATCTGTTCCCTGATTAATGCCTGCCAGAGGTCATAGGTGACTGGCTCACCCATAACTCGCTCCACCGCTGAACTGACTTTTCTTTTCGACCAACTCCGTCCCTCCAACCACCTGTCAAATAGAGAGACTTTCTATGACTTTCTATTTTGTGAATAGTTCTTTCATGTGTAATCAATGTCTGACGTTACATTGTGACTGTTCCCCAAATGTAATTAAAGGTGTCAACCAAATGGCCCATCCTGCTGTTTGTAAGATCTCCAATACGAGATCCTAACACAATCTCCCTTCCTGACCATTGTGGGGTCTCCAGTAGGAGGAGAACCTTCTGATACCAGGTATAAAGTTCTGTCCCTCAGACTCAACTTTGGGTTCAGATTCTTGAAGGCCGACACTCTGACATCGCTGCTGAAGAATTGTGCTACACTGCCACCTTCAATAAATTCTTCTCCCCACAAGAGCTCTGGTCAAGCTTGCTTGTTTTATGTATTAGAGAAATCTAGTACATTGGCGAGCCACCCAAACCACTGCTCAGCCAAATACAGCAAAATCTAACAATCCGCTCAATCACAATTGATCCGATAGTAGAATCAAGTCCTGCCCTACATTTCTTTTTTCTCATTGACTATCCTGATTCATTAAGAAATACGGCACATTACAGAAATAAAATGGATGTGAAAGCCATTTCATGTTGATTTTAACAGATTGCTTACAGATCTGTGACAAATTATTTCAGTTTATGATTTATTGCACTGCAAATTTATATGTGCTGCGATTGCTTGGTGAATGTGATAAAACAATATCAGAAATGGTGATGAATTTGAAGTTGTATTTGTCAGTGTTTTTGCTCATCAACTGAATTTTTTGAGCATCCAGTGGAATGAAAAACACTCCAAATATCACATCTATCACACAGCGTGTCAGATTGCATGAGAATCACAGGCGTCCTCTCTCGAGTGTGCTAGACTGGCAGAAACACTCTTTAATCAAATGTCAGAGCTTTCAGACTCCGACTCTAACATTCAATTAAAACAGGCTGACAACTGTATTTACCCTCTGTATATGGATTCAGAGGATATTTCCTCATTTCACAACTATATGGATGTTACATTGAGCAAAAACACAGGACTTGTTGAGGAATAGGCCTGCTATGTTTTATACAACTCATGATATTAAAGGAATATTTTAACCAAACGGACAATTGTTGTTCCACAGTCCTATGCATTTGTTAAGAATATCATTTAGTGGTGGCGATTTTAAATTCATCTTTTTGCAGCTTACATTGTTACACCAGTAGATGGCCACAAATGACTGTCCTTACGAATGAGTCATTTGAATTATTCACTCAAATTATTATTTCAACAACGCTGATTCATTCAAGAACAAAACAACCATTACTTTCGAAATCGAATGCTGCCCTACAATATAATATGTGAAAAACAGTACGCCAAACGTGTAATATGTCCGAATACATATTCACCAATCAATATGCAAAAAGTACCCAGATTTTGATTCTGAGAGAGATTCTGAAGTGCACGTCCGATGGACACTTTACTATCCCATGAGGCCACGGGAGAGGATTTGTGAAGTGATGCAGCTGACGCTGTAGATCACCTGACCATATCAACATGGTGGATGTAGTACATCAGAAATTTCATTCAAACTACCCATATTCATACTGTACTTATTTTTAAATGGACGCGAAGTAAGTTCAAATTGAAATGTAGTACATACTTGGACAGCATGAGATTTTGGACGCACCGAAAGGGATGGCCTTCATGAGCGAGTCAATGAATCATCCAGTCAACCGATTCAGTCAGGAATGAATGAAGTGGCTGTATTTATGAGTGAGTCGTTGAATCATTCACTCAACCCATTTGTTCAGAAACGCTGTTTCCTTCAGGAAAACACTACTGTGTCTTGCGGAGGTTATGCCGTGCTTTTATTTGGAACTTTTTAAGTTTCTGGAACAAAAACTGAGTAAGTGGCTACACTCTAGGTTACTCAACAGAGAGCATGGTTGGGAATCACTCCAAACAATGCAGTTAAAACACTCTGATGAGCTTAACAACCTCACAGCAACACCCTTCATGCTGGCACCTTCATCATCACTCATGTGTTTCCCCCTCAGGAAATATCTAGTTTTATCTGTACATTTATTGTCTACATATTCAGTATTTTTCCTATAACTCTTGACTTTGACCAGAGTCTGTATTTATCCTAAACGCCTCTGAATAGCATTTGCAATTTCATAGCATTTGCTTATTTTTGCTGTGTCATGCTTGTGTAGTGAAGTGAGCTGAGTGATCATATTATACAGCAGCCTTATTTGAAGGTGCTGACAGCAATCAGACAATGAGGACAAACTGAGGGACAGATTTCCAACATGAACCTTATTTATATATCCACGGGTTCACTAAACTCATGTTTTTCTTTGTGATTTCTGTCTGATAAAAATTAGACAGCGATTGTTTACATGTAAAATGTAAAAATGATCCCCCATTACTCATAGAGTCTAAATAGTGGTAGATACTATTTACAGCAAGTATAAATAGCAACAAATAGCATCTTGATTACACTGAGTGCACATACTGACAGCTGCTGTTCACATCAAGTGTAAAGAGAATTCACATGCTGTTTGGACTAAAGGTAAATTATCTGAGTAATGCTGGGCGGACTGACTGAAAATAGCTGTTGCCATGAAGGTTCACTATTTGCACTAAACATTTGTGGTAAACATATTGATTGATTTGTTCATTCGTTCATTCTGGCGTCAGCTGATAATCTACATTGTATTGTCACAATGCTTTTCACTGTTTCAGTTTATTTTGACCTTTGTTGAACACAGTGACTGCTTTGTGTGGTTGTATGAAGTTGTACACCCTTTGTTTGTTTGTGTATTTATTTAATTTTGTTTATTTATTTTTTTTGTTTATTTGGTTATGTCATATCTCATCTAGGGCACCGAGAGAGGTTAGACTACGATGGTGTTCATTCAAAATAAATAAATACATACATACATACATAAAAGAAAATTGCATGGCAGCTTCGATTATTATGATTAATCATCTAATACTAATTATTATAATAAATAATTATAATAATTATTATTGTCATAATTATTCCAGTAAAATCGCTTTAGCCTTTACCCCACATTTGATAATTCTACATTAAATGTGTGGTTGCAAAGAAGACAAAATCAAACAAATAATTAACCCTCCCCTGCCCAGTACAGACCCTGTTTAGGGCTACCATGGGTTTTACTTGGGTTTATAAATGCTAGCTAAAGAAAAAAAAAAAAAAACAAGGTTGTGCTAACAAATTCATAGGGGCAGGAACTCCTGTTTTCTGATTAATGGCAGGGTCAGAGGCTGACAAGTGTTTTAATTTGATTTGACGGCCCGATAAAAAACCCAGTGCGGTTTGAGGGCCGTTTATGGAGGCGGTGCAGCACACCAACTAAACTCCCTCTGATGGTTCCTGAGGGACCTGCTCTCACTGCACCTCTCTCGCCCTCTCTCTCTCTCTCTCTCGCTCTCGTACATCTGCTATAATCCCCTTCACGCAAGCGGAGTGCAGGTTTACCCGCTCTACGTCAGTGGGCTGTAATAAAATATCCCCGCTGGTTATCTGATCAATGCTCAGAGTAGAGGTCCGACTCGGCTGGGTTAATGGGCGCCATTTCACTTAAATACCAAATTATTGACCCGGGCCGAGGCCAGAGAATATTGCAGGCCGGATCACATGACACAGCAGTGAGAGGGGAATCATGGGAGGTCTGTGACTGCAGATAGCATGTGTAAAAAGAGGTTCAAGTAACACACAGGACTTCTGCCTGTGATCCTGTCAATGGCATTAATGACTGTTTGTGTCTGTCAGGAGCTCTGCATTGTTTCGGCACACAATCGGCTAAAGTAACTAACCAATCAGGTTGCAGAATGCAGACAAAAAGTAAGAACGTGATGAAAGCATGCTTGTCTTCATTGCACATCTGGACATATGGTGGCCAGTGAATATACTATTAAGATGCATAGTGGTCAGTTGAGGAAATGTAGTAGTGATTGAATCCAATTGAGATGCTGCTACACTCTTGAAATAAAGGTTTGTTATTAGCATCGATGGCTCTATAAAGAAACTTTAATATCCATGCACCTTTCCATTGAGCAAAAGGTTATTTTGATTATTTAAATGTTCTTCACATTAAGAAAACACACACACACACGCACACACACACACGCACACACACACACGCACACACACACACGCACACACACACACGCACACACACACACGCACACACACACACGCACACACACACACGCACACACACACACGCACACACACACACGCACACACACACACGCACACACACACACACACACACACGCGCACGCGCACGCGCACGCGCACACGCACACCCACACACACACACACACACACACACACACACACACACACACACACTTTTAAGTACTGTCCACTGAAAGGTTATTGGGGGAACCAAAATGGTTCTTCTATGAAATTATTGCAAAACCTTTATTTTTAAGTTTATAGTGTCCTTTTTTTTATTAAAAGTTTAACCATTTTTGGGCCCTATCATTTTTTATGTATGTATTTATTTTTTAATGCTTAATGCTTTAAATAACAATACTAATTTAATACCAAGTGCTATTTTTAATAATCAAAAAACATGTCCAATTAATCAAGAAAAAAAAAAAAAAATAATAATAATTAAATTAAATTAAATTAAAGTACATTTTATTGAATTAATAAATATGTCTGATTTATGTATTGTAATATTTCTGGTAATCAAATGAAGGCATAAAACAATTTAATTTTTTCATTACTTTTTTTAAATGAAAACACACACAACATGCAGATTCACATTTACACAGCAGTACTAGTCCATATCACCATTTGATTAATTAAACAGCTCTGCTTTTGAGTTATTCATCCATAATTAGCCAAATTCTGTGACATTCCAATCTATACAGAAAATTCAATTTCTTTGTGACTGGATTCTCTGTATCACAGGGCCCTCAGTGAAGAGACGTATAGCAGATAAGTGAAGGTTAAACGGTCTCTCTGGCCGGCGCTCACAGAAAGTGTGACTCTGCGAGAGAGAAGGAGAAAGAGACGTCAGGAAGGAGCTCAAGGACTCGCTTTCCTCACGTAAGCACTCTGCTGTAGCCGGATGCTCGCAGCGAATTGATCCGCAGGCCTTTGTAATGGACTCAAATAACAACTCTATTACCGCACGCCAGCCGATGGCCACAAAATTAGCGACAGAGCAGCCAGCGTGTCAATATTCATTCTGCAGCAGAGATTACAGGTTACAGGAGAACCGAGGTGTTCCCCGGACTGCTGAAGTCCTCGGCCAGTGCCGTGCCATTGATCGGGTCCTCAGAGCCTCAAAAACCCGACGAAAGCATCCAGACAGCGGCTTCAGCGCGAGACCGTCCCCTCGCCGGCGCTCGCCAGCATACGGCAAATTAAATCAACGCGCTCCTGCGAGCAGATGGGTGTTTTAACAGTCAGTTAGCCTTTAGATAATTGAGGCGTCGACTCTGGAATCATAAAACGGATGACTTGTTTATACATTTCGCCGGAATAGATCACGGAGGTTAAATAAATGAAATCCCATTTGTCAGCCGGTAATAAATGGCAGCGGCTCCCCTCCCCTCAAACAGCCGCGTTTGGCCTAATAAATACAGAGTCGCGCGTCTATCGATAGGGTAACAGCTTAATGAAACGCTGGCTTGTTTTCCCCTCTCCTCCTGCACCCGGTGATAAGTAGCAAAGCAACCAAGCCTGTAATTACAATCTCACAGAGAACCCGGGCAATCTGTATATAAATCTCACCATCCAATTACAAGATGTAATAATTTTGCAGTCAAGCTGGTAATGAGGTCTAATACTCATGCATGTGATAATCCCCCCTGGATGCTGACTCTATCAGATGTTAGCTTTGTAATTATACTGGCAGAAAATCATTATTTCATGTTCAGCAGAAAAATGAGGTTGGTGGTGAAGTTAATTTTCTCCATGCTCCGTGAAGCATAGACAAAATTTTAATGATTTAATCATTATCCACGATGCTGTCTGCAATTGACCCGTGTTACTCGCGTGTGGCTACATTTGCACAGTTAAGAGTCCCTGATACATGGCGAGGCCTGCCAGGTAGACCATCGCGCTCGCTTTCTTTGCGTAATTGTGCCACAATAAAACTATTACCCTAATGGAAAGGAAATCTATATTGTGAAAGCCGTCGTCCCGTTTAATGGCTACGTGCGGCATAAATCAAATTTTTAAATGCACGGTAAACGGCATTAGCGCAGATGTTTGGCTGGGATCATTGAGGGGGTTTTCTCTGATTGTTGACCTAAACGAGGCAGGGAAAGGTCACAAATCGGTTTGCATTGAAACAAATGTCAAGTCAAGTGCTTTTCACAATAAAAAAGCATCTTTACAGAAAATCATGATGTTAATGTTTATAATAACCCTTGTGCTGCTGGAAATCCTTTACTAATTTGGTGAGCTTAGCCTTTTAAAAATTGCTTATACATTTCTCATTATGCTGTTATCACCAAATATTGGATTCAATTGTTTCCTTGCAATTAGCACAGGTTTTGTATTTATTTTTGGAACTGATTGGTGCACCTCAAAAAACTGAATCCAATATTTGGTTATTCAACAGCATAACAAGAAATTCATAAGCATTTCATTTTTGTAGGCTGGTCATTTTTAACTGGGAACACCCCAAGTGAAAACAAGTACAAAAACAATAGTTTTTTGGAGTTGTTATACTCTGTTTACAAACCTAAATATCCAACTTGATAGTCTCACCTTGTTCTGTATATAGGTTACATATGTAATGAGATAACTGCAGTATCACAACATCACAATTCATATACACCATTGTGTACATCAAAATATAATAGCTACACTTTTTTGGTAAAAACTCTGCATTTGTATCATTTTATATCTTCAAATATTAAAATATTGCATATCTAAAATGTCGTATATCATGCTGCAAATATTTTTTTTATTATAATTTTTTGTTAATTCACAAACATAAACACATGCCAGAACCACAAACTACAGTGGAACAACAAGCAAAAACAAAGGTAAAATAAATAATTAAAACAAAATACAAGTAATACAAGTTGAGAGAAGAAAAATACAATTACAATTTTT
This sequence comes from Sinocyclocheilus anshuiensis, assembly GCF_001515605.1. Lineage (NCBI taxonomy): Eukaryota > Metazoa > Chordata > Actinopteri > Cypriniformes > Cyprinidae > Sinocyclocheilus > Sinocyclocheilus anshuiensis. The sequence continues at coordinate 62,321 of NW_015546225.1, read as the reverse complement.
TATTTATTTTTTATTTTTTTCAGTAATTGTCAGGATTATGGAGGACGAGAAATGACAAGTATAAATAAATCAATTCATAAATGCATAAATAAATGTAAAAATACATGCATGTAGAAATAAATAAATGTAGAAATAAATGCAGTATAACACAAATGGTACAAAAATAGCACAATTAAAAATGACACTTTTGACAAAATTTGAATACATTTATTTATTAATTCATTTATGCATATCTGCATTTATTTATTTCAGCATTTAATTAATTATTTATTTATTCATGTACTTATTTATGTATTTCTACATTTATTTATTTATGCATTTATCTATTTATTTATTTATTTATTTATACTTAAGTAATTTCTCGTCCTCCATACAGGATTTGAAAAGTTGTTGAAAATATATCTAAACAATGCCATTAGTGTAAATGCATTGCACATGAGATTCCCACTAGTGTCGATCTGACAGAAGTGAAGCACAGTTAACTCTGACTGAGCAGAAACCTGATTCAAACCTGCAGCCCAGACTACAGGCGAAGCCACAGCCACTGCTAGTGTTCAGGACTGCTGTTATGCTCAGGTGAAGGAAGGGCTGGGACCTGCAGGTGATGGTATCTGCGCTCAGCTGCTCTGGGGTCAGTGCATGTGGAGCGGGAGAGAGGCCTGTTACTGCAGCTGATTGATGGAGGCTGACCTGAGAGAGCAGCTCACGCGGGATTCAGGACATGATGTGCATCTTTGCTAAAATGCGAACTAATCCAGAGATGAGAGAAGATGCAGGTCATGGATGTTTAATGAATGAGTGAATGAACGAGATGTTGCACAGGCCCGCAACAGTAAATCAAGTGTTTTACAGGATGCAAGATTTGGAGATGTTTCTAATGCATGATTTCTTTTTCTGTCTTTTTATTCATTATATAAGTATAAGTATTCATTATATTCTCAAATAAACCAGGATTTTTAAATGTTATAAAGAAATGGGTACCATTTCTCTAGATCAGTGTTATTTTTTATCATTGTGATGCTTTTATAGTTTATTATTATAATATTTATTTATTTATTTATGGATTAATTAAAATTTTAGTTAAAGTTTTAGTAATTTTTAGTTGTTTTTCAATATGTCTATATAGTTTTTATTTCAGTTTTAGTTAAAAATGAAAATGAGAAATGTTGCCTCGGAAGCAAACTGAAACAAATTTATATTTTATTTTATTTCAGTTAACATTTATTTTATTTCAAGTTACAACTTTTCTTTTCTCTTTTATATATATATATATATATATATATATAAACAAACAAAAAACAAAAAGTAAATAAAATGAGTATACATTAAATGTTAAGTTTTTTTTTTTGCTGTTCTTTCATCCAATAGGTAAAAAATCAGATCAAGTCTAAACTGATAACCTCTCCTCAACAAGACACAAAGCATATATTTTTATAGTAATTATTGACGCTATTTTTCATCATAAATAATTTACAGTATGCTTGCAGTCATGTCGTTGCTTGCTATTTACTAAATCCTCGATTCATTCATGTAATGAAACTTATTCTGTGTTTGGAGTACTAACAGCAGCCCGTCTGAAGAGCCTCTTCTCTCTCAAACCCAGCAGATTATACAGTGAGAGTCGTATACACATGCTGCAGGTTAGTTTTATAAAGCCTGTGGAACAACAGTTCATTTTATATATACAGTACGTACAAATGTTTTATCAAAAATGGTGCATCAGAAAGAAATACACTGCTTTTTGAAAGTTTGAGGTTTGTAAGATGTTTGTGAAAGAGTCTCTTCTGCTCACCAAGGCTGCATTAATTTGATCAAAAATACAATAAAACAGTGACATATTTTTACAATTGAAAATAACTGTTTTCTATGTGAATATCTGTTAAACTGTATTTTATTTCTGTGATGCGCAGCTGTATTTTCAGCATCATTACTGCAGTCTTCAGTGTCACATGATCTTCAAAAATCATTCTAATATGCTGATTTAAGAAATATTTCTGATTATTATCAATGTTGAAAACAGTTGTGCTGCCCAATATTTGTGTGGAAACCTTGATAAATGTTATTTTTCAGGATTCACAGATGAATAGAAAGTTCAAAAGAGCAGCATTTATTTCAAGTAGAAATCTTTTATAACATTATAAATGTCTTTACTGTCATGTTTGATCCATACAATGCGTCCTTGATGAATAATACAATATTTTTGAGAGAGAGGGAGAGAAACGAATGAGTTAATTGCCACTAAATTAACTTTTTTTCCCCCATAAATGAGAGGAAAACCCAGATTATGGCATCTTGCCAGTTCTGTCAATATACATTTAAGATGCTGACAATGATTTTCAACATGATTTTTTCTTTTGAGTTCACAATAAGAGTCTGATTGTGTTTGTCGGTGGATTGTGGTCCATTTGTTTGGTGTAAAAGTGGTTTCCACCTGAGCAAACTGCATCTGAGCGATTCAGTGTGTAACAGTGACAGGGTGTTCATCCACATTAGTTATGAAAGCCAAAGTAAACTGCTGTTGATGACATATTCTCACAGACATTTTAGTCAAATGTATTTCACTTTGCTGCTTGTCTACAAACGATTCAGCTCAATTATTTTCAACCCCTTCCAATGCAGACAAATGCAAGCGTCCTTTTGTTTTTGTGAAGATTGAAATGAAATACGGTTTAAATGAAATGTTGATGATGCTCAGTGTATCTGAGATTTTCAGAAACCTCTCCAGTTTGTTTTCTGTCTGGCTGTCTGTCTGTCTGTCTGTCTGTCATGACATTTAATGGATTCCTCTAAAATCTCAGAGTTTGATGATGATCCTGATATTCAAAGCGATAACAGCGCGGCACATCCACCTCATGACTGATGAATGTATTAATATCAATATATCCATGTTAGCATTGGAAAATCCTGTAGCCATCAACTTTGTCATGTTTTTTTTTTATTTTCAGTAAATGCATTGGTGACCACTTCACACAGCATTATGAGGTAATAACATGCATAACTCTGTTGCATTAATGCGACGGAAAGTAGTTTAGCTTCCTCCAGAACAGTAAAGGTTACTCTTGTAAGGTGAGCCGAGCAGGGAGGGACGTTCTCCTTCTAAACAAGCCTTTTATAATTCATCAGAAGCATTGACAGATGAGTTCTGCTGGAGAATATTAGAAAATGTCTCAAATCTCATATATATGCTAATAGTATGCTGAGACCGGTTGGAAGTGAGGTGGACTTTTTAATCTGCCCTGACCAGTGAGGAAAGTGGAGGAGACAAGTCATTGCACTCAACGATTTATGATCAAACAAGCGGACTGTATGAATATCTGCACATGATGCAGGACGGGCCGAGAAAGACATTTTCTCATTTAGCTCTTGTGTAATCACAAATAACAACAGTTTCCGCTTCGCTCGTCGGCCATGGCGTCGAATTAGTTTCCCCCACCTTTTATTTATTCTCACATATATGTATTATTCTTTACATGCATTGTGTTTTGTGTTCGACATAACTGCACAGTCAGTTTAAAAGAGTGCTCTGTGCTAATGATTTTGTTTTGCATTGTAAATGTACGGATGTTTCCAGTGAACGTCTCCATAACACTCGATGCATTATTAAGAGCTATAGAAACACTTATAGGCTGTGTTTCTGTAATTCTTCAGGATGGGTTTGTGCAGGTCCAGGGCTGATGGATCTGTGTCAGTATTACAATGACAGTCTCACACGACTTCTCGTTAATATCTCAGTTGTTTGTCCTAATAGGGCTGCATGATGAATCGAAACAAAACCGAAACCACGATATGGCTTATAGTGCGATTATCAAATCACAAGAGCAGCGAATTATTTCAATAATGTGCTGTGATTCAGAGTGAAACTGATTATTTTACAGTTGCAATTTGAAATAAAATTATAATTGTTGTTGTATTATTTTCTTAAATAATCTTTTTATTTTTCAGTTTTAAGATTAGATTTAGATTTTTTTTTACATTTCAATAGTATGTTTTAATAATAATAATAATACATTATTATTATTATTATTATTACTACTATTAGTAGTAGTAGTAAACTCATTGTAAAGTCAGTGTTTTTTTTTTCTTAAATACTAATGATTTTTTTTAACTAATGTTTTATTTTATAGTTTTAATTTTTAAATGTGACAGTAGTAAAATGTATATTATTTTGTAATTTATATTATTGTTAATAATAATATTAATAATAATAATACATTATTATTTATTATTATTACATTTATTGTTTATTTATTGTTATTGTTATTGTTGTACTATTTTTCTTAAATACTATTTTTTATTTTGCAGTTTTACATTAAAAAAAAACTATATCAGTTGTTATTATTTTTATTATTATTATTATTCCCATATTGATATATAATCATACATTTATGCAGCTCTACAAACAAGCACAGCAAACCTGTTTTTTTTTTTTAAAGTCACATTCAAAATGTTTAAACCGTTCTGGACTTTTGCTTAATTCTCCTGCGCCTCAGATGTTTCTCCTCTAGATGTTCAGAAGATGTCTTAACACTGTCTCAACCTGTACTCAGATTTAACAAAACCATGGTTTCAGAGCTGCCCTAATCACATTCATTTTAATTCAAATGTTTACAATTTGCTCATTTCATTCCAAGCATTAAAACATCCGAGATAACATTTGGTCTCCAGAGCAATGAAAGAGCAACATTTGAGCAATACAATGTCGATCTGCCTGAACCGTTAAGCAAAAGCATGGTTGATCGTAACGAAGAAGCTGATCGTACAGAACATGTACATATGTCTATCTTGTGATGTAGGCCTACTGTGTTGGTGCTTTGGATTCCTTTTACTCTTTCCTTGTCAGGACTAACTGACAGCACACATACACGAGAGACTTCTTAGACTGCACATATACTTTACAAAGAAACAATAAACAGTCTCTCTAATAAACAATGAATGAGTCTGAATCTTTTGTGTGAGAAGCGTCCTTCGCTCCCTTCTAGAAAACCTGAGCGTATTTATGCAAAGCAGTACACTAAAAATGATACCATAATCAGTCAGAGGAGCCGATTCCCTGCTCTACTGGAGCTTGTGATGAAGTATTAATGCTTGGTAGCTGGTGCTTTATTCCTCCTAAATTACACGTGTCAAAGATAAAGGCTTTGTTTAGACCGGCTCGGAAAAGTTTGGAGGAGAAGAAAGCCTCGCCTTTTTCTGATTGTCTGTCCAAAACAGGCCACAAGCTGCGAGGAGTTTATGCTGATCATGAACATCTGCTTTAAGCTTCATTTTGACTTTCATAAACCTGTTAAAGCAGAGCCAACTATTTGATAAACACCTTCTTATAGGCTTTATTGCATGCAGAGGATGGCGTTCAGTGCAGTCGGGTTTATTTTTAGGGAGGGACTGGAGATGGAGGAGGTGTTTTGTATCATGATATGGGGAATCTGGTGCTCTTTGTGTGGGTGAACTGCGGTTATTTTTGTATAAACCCCTGAGTGCTTACCGGAGCGGGACGATCTCATGACCTGGTGCTTCTGTGAGGATTAATAGACCAGCAATAAAATTAGTGTGGACATTTCCATCTTTTCCCAATTCTATCATATTCCTACACCTGTTCCCTTTCAGGACAGCATTAGCGTCTTATGCTTGTGTGGGATGAAAAAGCAGAGTTTGGTGATTTAGCAGTGTTATTTGATTACGACACGCTTCCCGCGGAGTAAACTCTCCTCATCCTCCGTCTGTTAGCGCATCCACTGACAGAAAATTATTACACATCATTATGGTTTTTTAAAGCACAATTTAGCCGGCCTCCAGAGCGGATTCTCTGGTGAAAGGCGCGGGTAATGGAAAGTGTCTGGTCTGCTTTAGTTGAGCAGCGGTCAATTAGCTGTCTTCAGCACAGAGCCGATGCAGGCTGCCATATTAAAGATGTTCAAGTCAAACACAGCATCAGCGACTTTATCAGGAGGATAGAAATTAAAAAGAGTGCCCAACACGTGTTCAATTTAGTGTTCATTCTTTTGCATTTCCATTGAATAATACATATTCTGCGTCAGGATTCTCACTTAGAGACTATTTTGATATTGTGATATGAAAAAAATATATATATTTTGAAATACTTCTGAAAATATGCTACTGTGCATAAGTTTGCGGCCGGTATGATTTAAAAATATTTTTAAAAGAAGCATCTTCAAAGTTGAATTCAGTTGATCAAAAATATAGTAAAAATAGTGAAATATTATTAAAATTTAAAACAGCTGTTTTCTATGTGAATATCTGTTAAACTGTAATGTATTTCTGTGATGCGCAGCTGTATTTTCAGCATCATTACTCCAGTCTTCAGTGTCACATGATCTTCAGAAATCAGTCTAATATGCTGATTTGCTGCTCCAGAAACATTTCTGATTATTATCAATGTTGAAAACAGTTGTGCTGCACAATATTTTTAAGGAAACTGTGATATGTTTTATTTTTCAGGATTCACAGATGAATAGAAAGTTCAAAAGAACAGCATTTATTTGAAATAGTAAGACATTTATAATGTCACAAAATATTTGTCACTTTAGATCAATTGAATGCATCTTTGATTAATTATAGCAGTCTATAACATAATAGCAATAAAAACAACCTTTCCCAAACTTTTGAACAATAGTGTGTATTTTACCAAAGGAAAAAACAAACAAACAAAAAACATCAGGGACATTCAGCTAGAAAGCTTTTAGGGTAAACTTTGATTTCATGTTGTTCTCCAAAAACCTATGAAATCCCAAGGACCAAAAATACTGATTCCTCATTCCACATTTCTGTTCAGTCAGTCCAGTCTCCCTCCTTCTGAAGCCGCCTGATAATGACCACTGACTGGACGTCATGTTGATGAACTGAAGCCCATTTAAAAACAAGCCATAAAAACAAAAGGACAAGCCATTTGATACAGTATGATGTACACGAAGCCGCGCACATTCAGTCATTTCATATGCTCTTTAATGGTGCTTTCTCTCCTGATGTACAGCGCAGGGAGTGGAGAACCTCAGCAGCCCATCTTCAAGACATCTGTCTAGGTTTTGTCATGCGTCCGGCTCTGAAGGTTCAGGGACCAAAGTGGATGCGTTCAGGGAATTAGACAGGGCCTCTCTCAATCTCCTGTCCTCCTTTGCCCATCTCCATCTCTTTCTCCTCCTTGGGTTCGGTCACCGGCGCTGTCGGCTCCATTATGCCGGAGACTGAGAATGATGATGAATGTGCCTGCAGGAGCAAGAGGACGGATCGGCTCCTAGCGCTGGGAATTGGTTAAGTACTTCTGCCGCGCTCTGACCTCATAATCGCTCGTCGCCTCTTGGCCGGCTTGATTTATAAACTGGGTGGTGATTAATGCTTTTTTAAGTGTCTGAGGCACCGCTGGGACGCCCAGACCGAATCGCTCAAACATCAGAGCTCGTGTCACGCCACCACGCTGGGAACAATAGCGGCGGCCTTTAGGTAGCGGCGGCCGTGTTTCTATAGCGTCATTCACACGGGCTATAAATCACGCGCTCCTGCCGTACGAGCGCTCAGAGGTCGCTGGTGTTTTTACAGATGTCCTGTCAGGGGCTTGTTGTGGGGCAGGTGCTCAGATTTGGTCATGTGACGGAGGGACAGGTGCGTGACCCACAATGCCTCGCTCTCATTACAGCTCATCTTCAAAATCATGCTCTGTCTGCTCTAATTTAGACACACAGCACACGCTTTCATGCCTGGATTAAATCCAAAGAGAATTAAAAAAAATAATAATTATATATATATTAAGTAAGTAAGTACGTAAATAAGAAAGAATAATAATCGGACTGAATACAGTTTACACGTTTAAAGAAAATCTCTCTATATATACAGTATATGTCTGGATTAATAATAATAATAATAATAATAATAATAATAATAATAATAATTACTGTTATATGAGACATTTGTGACAAAGTAAATATATATTTAAATGATTTAGGTTTTAAAGTATTTAAACATCAGCATTTATTTATGTATGTATGTATGTATGTATTTATTTATTTATTTGTTTATGATGTAATACAGTAAGCAGAATGTACCTATAATTACTTCTGAATTTAAGAAACAGTGATAGATAGATCAGATTTAATATATTTAAGTTTTATAGTATTTCTGCTTCCTAATTTAAAGTTTGTTCGACAGTGGCTTAACTTTCTTGTTTTCTTCTTTCAGGGCCGAGATTGACAACTCACTTTAGACTTTCGCAGCGAGTGCAGTTTCGTGAGGAAATTTGTTTGGACTCGTCTCTCCTGCGGGCATCTCTCTCTCTCTCTCTCTCGGTGTCGGCGGCTGCGTGCTGTTCTGCCCGCTACACTGGAAATGGCAGTGTCAATTAAATATCACTTTCAATTTCCCTGTTTTATGATCCCTCCACTACTAAGCACCAATAATCCCGGCCCTCCTACCTTGTCATGAAGATGATTGATTACACTTGTCTCTCCCTATATAGAGACATTTACATGAAAATAAGGGAAAGCAGGCTTTTGTTTGCATGGAACTGAATCAGAGGAAGCAATTGGAAATTTGATATTCATGTGCGGAGCTGAGGTGATAATAACCTGGCTGTTGGGAATCGGACACGTTTGGCTGGATTTGGGTGGAGAGACACTGTAGGGACTTGTGTAGATTTTATTAAGCGAGTAAAATTATTTTCTCCTGTTGTGACAGAAAGCACATGTCGTCTGAGCTAACATAATAATCTCTCGCATTCCATGTCTCACTGCGGATTTTTTCCTTTTGCAATCTACATGTTTTGGATTAAATGAAAGAGTACTCATGCCTAACAAAGCTCTGCTGATGGTCCTATATGCTTCCGGTATGATTATGTAATCAAATCCAGATCAAATCTGTCAGCGCCACAGTGGCAAAACTGCTGTAAGTGCCTGGGAGAAAAAGCACGGTGTTGGTTTTAGTTTGGCTTTAGTGCGACAATGGCCGAAATCTATCATCACAGAGAGACTGTCATCAATCATATACTTTAAAATGACATTTCCCATTCGTGTTTCCAAAGGCCTCGCTCTAATTACGCAGGCTTGCCGCCGGTGTCGGCCCGTGGGTTAATGGGTGAACGTCGGAGGGCAGAAGCTGCAGGAACAGGTGCTCTGTGATGGAGGACCAGTGGCTGCTGTGCTTCCCAGACAGGCCTGAGGCTGAGAGGATCCGAGGAGTCCTGCTGTTCAACCAGTGCTCAACCAGCCGCGGGTTTGCTTCCAAACAGACAGACAACCCTCATATATATTCATATACACATATGGAAAAAGAAATCAATACTTTTATTCATCAAGGACTCATTAAATTGACAGTAAAGACATATATAATGCTACAAAAGTTTTCTATCTTGTTGTCTTTGTATATGTTGCCTCTAGGTTCGATTACAAAAAAATATATATGGCATGTCTTACCATTTGTATGCCAATGATACACAAATGTATCTCCCTTTAAATCAGGAGAGCATTGTGTTTCTAACTCATGTTTGGCATGTCCGGAGGAGGAAGATCTGGATGACTCATAATTTGGTTCAGTTAAACCAAAATAAAACTGAGATTATGCTTTTTGGCCCTGCCAGAGGATACTTAGATATTGCCACATATTTAGGCACATGGTTAAACTATTGCCATGACCAAGTAAAAAATCTAGGTGTTGTGTTTGACCAAGAGCTGAACTTTGATAAGAAGATTAATGCCGTGGTTAAGAGGTGCTTCTTCCAGATTAGGTCTATTGCTCGATTAAAGCCTATACTGTCGAGAACATATTTAAAGAAGGTTATTAATGCCTTTGTTCTGTCTCGCCTTGACTATTGCAATGTTTTGTATGTGGGGTCCTGTCAGACCACTATGTTTGCAGTTAGTTCAGAATGTGGCGGCTTGGCTGCTGGTGGGTGCTAAGAAAAGTCATCATATCTCTCCTATTTTGGATTCTCTCAGGTGGCTACCAGTGGACTATATAAAGTTACATTTATGCTGTATGTTTTTAAAGCAGTGCATGGGATGGCTCCTGCTTATGTGTCTGAGCTTATTACTCTTCACCAAGCACCTAGGTCTTTAAGATCAAATAATAAACCATGACTTTCTGTTCCTCAAACTCATTTAAAGTTAAAAGTGGATCAGGTCTTTGCTGTTGCGGGTCCAAGGCTTTGGAATAGTCTGCCTTGTGAACTTGAAGATCACATCTTTAAATATTTTTAAAGCTCATGTCAAAAATGACTTCTTGTCTTTAGCCTTTGAGAGGTTGGGTTAGTATTTGATGTATTACTAGGATGTGTGTTGTTTTTATGTGTTCCATGTTTTTCTATGCTGTTTGTACATCACTTTGGTCTGCAGGTGCAGTTGTAAAGTGGTTTATAAATAATGTGAATGAATGAATGCAATCAGCATATTAGAATGATTTCTGAAGATCATGTGACACTGAAGACTGGAGTAATGATGCTGAAAATACAGCTGCGCATCACAGAAATACATTACAGTTTAACAGATACTCACAGAGAAAACAGTTATTTTAAATTTAAATGGCATTTCACAATATTACTGTTTTTATTGTATTTTTGATCAAATAAATGCAGCCTTGGCGAGCAGAAAATACTTATTTCAGAAACATTAGCAACTAACAACAGTGTGTGTGTGTAAGCTGTGCCGTATGTAATTGCAGGTAACTTCACACTTAAACAGGAAAAAAGCTGTTGACTGACATCTAAATTGACCAATCACAGTTCTTTATTTTTATGTGATGTTAGGAGCAGGTAAATCTGATATCAGTGATTCCACACTAATGATCAGCTGTGAGTGTTAGCTCATTCAATGAGTGGCACTGCAGTGTCCAAAAAAGACTGTGTGTAAAGTGGTGTAGACTTTCTGTTCATCCAGTTAAAAGATTACATGCTCTGAGGCCTGTGTAAATCTCAGCACCATGATGCTAGTGTGCTATTGACTGAGCGTTGCTATGCTGTTGTTAGGGTGTTCTGTGTGCTAGTTTAACTCAGTGTCCTCCCTCTAGTCTCCTGTTTAGTGGAAGTGCATGTGAATTCCAATACATCAATTGTAAATCTGAACTCTTAACAAAAAAATGTTTGCTGTAGAAATATCTGAGGTATCTTTAATTTTAGTAACACGAATAGTACTAAACGAGTTAAGTGCAGAAGTTTAATATTTAACGTTTTAATGTAATTTATTTTTATTTTTTTCATGCCAAACTTCTGTCTGAACAATAATAAGCACTGGCACTTATTCACATGCATCACGCAGTGGAATACTGTTTAAGGAAATATTCTTTATTTGTTTAATTTAAGTAAATGTTTAATAATCTTTTCTCATGCTTTAAACTAAAGTTGTTCACTTATTTTGATATTGACTAACATACTAAAGCACATGTAAAGTACTCGATTTTGATTTTAACTGTAGTGTGTTATTTGATATTAAAGTTAATACATTTTAAATGTAACATACATTACATGTAATGTAATGTAATACATTACAAATGTGTAATTACAAATGTTTAAATACATGCTTCAATAAATTTAATAGAATGATACAAGTTTCAATAGCAATAGAATGATTCAAGATTAAATAGAAATGACATTAATTGCTTGTTAATTGCAATTAAATGAAAATGTATTATAGTTTACATGTGTATTAAATTCAAGTAGAGTTCTCACCCACTGAAGTAGGATTTTAGTATCTTTATATGTAATTTCATAATTCCTTCTATTGTATTTGAAATTGTCTTGGTTAATTTTGAATGTACGGACAAGCATTTATGATAAACTAAAATATACTTTAAGTGTCCAGAAACATTAAATATTATTTTAAAGTACACCCTGTCTCTAATAAGTGCTGTTTTTAAAAGTCAAGTCAAGTCAAGTCACCTTTATTTATATAGCGCTTTTAACAATATAGATTGTGTCAAAGCAACTGAACAGCATTAATTAGGAAAATAGTGTGTCAATAATGCAAAATGACAATAAACACAAATTTTTCAGTTAAAGACAGTTCATCATTGAATTCAGTGATGTCAACATCCAGCTCAGTTTAAATAGTATCTTTGCAATCAAGTCAACGGTATCGCTGGCGCTGGAAATTAAGTGTCCCCAACTAAGCAAGCCAGAGGCGACAGCGGCAAGGATCCAAAACTCCATCGGTGACAGAATGGAGAAAGTATGCTAAAGTGTGCTCGTTTTCGCAGACGTGTCCATTGTAGCTGCCTGCTAACTGCTACAGAAACTTCTGATAGAAACATGTGCACCCTGAGTCAAGGAAGCAGCAGCAGCCAATCAGATTGCAGCTGCTGGCTTTTGGCAGCTCTTGCCATTTAAATGAAGAATCCGCATGCAACAGTGTGTAAGCGGGCGGTGTGAGAGATGTCTGAGGCTAAGACTAGATATGACCTTTCTGTCACAGGCCTCAGTCTTTCTCTCTGTGTCTCCTGTACGCTCCGCTGCCCCTAATGGCCTCCTCATTACCACCTCCAGAGCCGAGAGAGAAACTAAATCAAACCACAAACACTGCGAACAACCTGGACACTCTCCCCTGCAAGCCTCACCCCCTGATAAGAGGATGTAGTAGAGAAACGCAGGGCTAATTTAATTAACTGGCTTCCCAGAGCCTCGGCCATAAGCTCGCGTTCAGGGATTCCTTCTGCAGAGAGCTGATGAGATTGTATGGCTGTGTGCAATACGACTCACTTAATCTTTAATGGGACGCTTCATCTGTGCAGTTTCAATATTATTTCACACAGGGGGCTGCCTCTCAGTGGTCAATTTGAAGACAATCAGCGTCCCCTCACCCATGACCGGCCCGCTAATTGTGTTTAATTCCAGGTGCTGATTGTGGTTTTCATTTAAAAGCTGCCCGTCAGGCAACTCTCTCTGAAAAAGATTGCTGATGTCGTCTAGCATTAGCGTGTTTTATGGCTCTGCTTCGCGGTGTTGTTTTGCATTTGCATTTCGGCTGATAGGAGATGCTATGTTAGGAATGCAGATATATGAGGCCCGCTCTTTTCGCATAAGCGTCTAAGTAAGAGTAATATGCAGATATGCAGTTCTGTGACAAAGCCGAGGAGGAGAGAGATAATAGCAGAAATCAGATAGCAAGCGCAGGTATTTCTCAAACGGAGCTCTGTCTGGCGATAGCCCATGCATATATGGAAAACAGCAGATTAGGCCAGCCAAATCTCCTCGTGCCCCTCTGAAGTCCTTTGTCGAATCGCAGAGGGTAGGGGACTAAGCCGGCGAGCATGTTTACATAGCTTGTATGAGTATCGTTGTCCAACAAGTCCTGTCTCCCATGGTCTACACTTAAACAAGGTCAGCTCTGCGAGGAAACAAATGAGAAGTCCCATATCACGCTTTGAACGCCGCCACATTACCGGGCCTTGCTCTGTGTGCGAGCGGCGATAAACGGAGCGCTAATGCCGCACACAAGGCACTAATGAACAAATGCTGGCTAAATTGCTTGAAAAGAAGCAGCGATGCGTAGGCTGCGACTGCCGTCTGAATGGCTTAATCTTCCCTTACTTTACATTCTTATTCAAGATCGGGTGTTAAATGGGGAAAGATCGTGTTTTCCTTTCTCAGTTCCTCCCACCAGAATCAAATCTGTCCTTTCTTTTGCAATTTTTGCCAGGAGATTACGTCGCACGTTCGGATTTTGAGGGGCATTTTTTTTGTCCAACATGGGCTATGCGATTGTGTTCCCGTGTTAATGTTTTTTCAACAAAGAGCAAGTCTTTGAGAGAAATGAAAAGCGTTTGTTCCTAAGGAGACCATATTTTAATCTCTAATTTGTCGTAGGAGCCAAAGGCGGTCGTTTAGGCCTCTCTCTGCGTGATTCGAGTTCGGCTAAATAGCTGCCGTGCTTGCATTGTTTCTGCTAATGTGTCATGCTGTGAGATGCGAGTAAAACACTCTGCACTTTGACTGTACAAACACTACACAAGTGCAGCTTTGCCTCAATGAAGCACAGTTCGATTAACCTTAGAAGAACGCAGCTAGGCCTCTGTTGGGTTGCAGTGGCAGCAACAAACCTCACAAATCAGTCTCAAACTCATGAACATTTGGTTTGAATCAGTCTAAAGGATGATAACGATACAGTTTTAATAATGGATCTGTGAGAATAGGTGAGTCCAGAACATAGAGGAATGATAACATTGGAGTCACTTTCCACTTTATATGCAGTGGTCTGAACTACTATGTACTAACATCAGATATTTACAAGACTATGGATTTATGGCGTAGCTACATCTTATTCTGGAAATTTCCCTCATTTACTGCTAATGAGTTTGTGGTAATGTTTTGGACTAAAGGTAAGGTTAGGGTTATAAGGGTTATAGTTATAGGTTTTGTGTAAAGGAATGAGTTACAGTTAGAGGTACAGTTAATAGTCTATCAACAAATGTTAATTAAATGCAGGTACTTTAATTGCAATGCATCAGCAAGCATGCACATGATAAGAATATTGTATCAAACGGTTAAGGCCACCTAAATGTAAAGTGTGACCTGATTTTGCTTGAGCATTTAAAGCAGCAGAAAACAACTGTAGCGTGTGCTTATAATGCACAGAACTTTATAGTTCATTGATGTGGATGCTAATATAGTTGTCCTTATGGCAATCGTTCTTGGTGTAAATGGGCTTTAAGCGCAATATAAATTGTTGACACTTCCTGTCACCTACAAAAATATTGCTGTACAGTGGTATTATCATATTTATATGATGTTTATATGCTGCTTCAAAGTCCATTCTGTGATGAATGCTAATATTAAGACGTATTATGCGTTCCTGTAGCTCAGTAGAACAGTAGAGCATGCTGCTAGAAACGCCAAAATCATGGGTTTGATTCCCAGGAGAGCAAGAACTGATACAATGTCAAATGTGCACCTTGAATGCAATGTGCATAATGTAAAGTTTTACCAAACGCATAAATGTAAGGTTTTATTAAATAGGTCCCCAAAGATTTGAAACTGTGATTTTCCATATTCCAGTGCTCATTTAACAACATATCGTGAAGAGATGAAATATCGCATTAGAATTAACATCACGACGGTGCGGGTTTCTGGGAACGGCGCTCCTTCGGATCCCTCCCTCTTGTTCACTCTCTCTTTGTCCACTTCTGGGCCGCGATCAGCACTCAGTATTCTAGTGCGCTTATCTGGCTTACGGCAGTGTCGGACCATCTCTGGCATGTGTTTAGACTGTAGCAGCCATTGTGGCCCTGAAGAAGCCACACAAGAAAGCACATTGTTCTTCCGGGGGCCGATTCAGGAGGTTTTTCCCAGAGCCTCCCGGGTCAAGTTTTTATAGGGCCTGTTTGGTTTTCAAATGCTCGCCCCCTCCCTCGACGTGCCTGTAGTGTTCAAACTTGTCTACATTTACTCCTTGTGTTTTTGTGCATGGTCGATGGCCTTTTAGAGAAAAGTGGCTGAAATAAGTCTTTATTCTCCTTTTGTTGGCTCATATTCGCTGTTTTCATGAACTCTGGCCTCAGCCATGGCAACAGCAAGAAAAATGTTAACAGTGATTGACAGGATTAAGGAAACCCCCCGTCCCCATACGCATTTCAAACACCGGCAGAACAATGGCATCGGGTGTGATTGAATTAATGAGCTAGCGTAGACTGTCAAAGGAGCACACATACTTTACATAAACCTGATTATCTTTGCATGGCAGAAACTGAAGAAAAGGCGGGGTGAGGGGGAGCGGGACGGCCTTTCATTGGGCACCTCGAACGGAAGCATCAAAGTGTGGGTCGGGGCTTAGAAAGTGTTCTGGCGAGGCAAGCCCGCGTCTGCATGGGCTCTGCTTAGCATAAATCAACCGTGGAGTTTTAACAAATCTATTCAAGGAGTCCGGAAAACAACGCCGTTTCTCTGCTTCTTCAATGCTCTTCACTTTCTCACTTTCTCTCCCACACCGAGTGCTTTACCGGGTGCCATTGTCGAGTCCAAACAGATCTCAGCGTTTCTCCTGGCCTGAGCCGATCGGCTCTTGAAGGTGATGAAGCTGACATCATGTCGAGCGCTGCCTCCTCCCTCCTTACTAGAGGTGCCACGTCAGCAGAATTAGATCTCTGAGAGAATATTCTCTGTCTGTTAAGTATTTTTATATAGGAGAGACATGCATGCCCAGTATGGCACTTGTCCTCTGGCAGATTTTTGTGTCAGGTTGGTTTTAAATGCATGCACCAGCATTCAGAAGCTTGCAGTCAGTAAGATTTATTTATTTTTTTTGAAAGAAAACAATTAAGCGAGGATGCATTAAATTGATTTTTTGCATATAATCTTGTTTATTTAAAATTATAATGATATTTCACAATATTACCGTTTTACTGTATTTTTGATCAAATAAATGCAGCCTTGGTGAGCAGAAGAGACTTCTTTCGAAAACATTGAACAATCTTGATTTTTGCATGTAAAAGTGTTTGTTTCAAAAACTTAAATCACATATTCACATGTCAAAATTTGGTCAGTTTAAATTACTTTTCTGTCATCATCTACATTTATGCATTTGGCAGACTATTATTATTATTTTTTTTAATCCAAAGTGACTTACACTGCATTCAAGATTTGATCAATTAATTTGATCAATTCCTGCTTTCGCTGGGAATCGAACCCATGACCTTGTGTTGCTACTGCTATGCTCTACGTTTTTAATGACATGAATACAACATCAGGGATGGTCAGCTCTGATCCTGCAGAGTATAGCTCAAATCAAACACACCTGCCTGTCATTTTCTAGTAATCCTGAAGACATTGGTTGAATTTTTCAGGTATGTTTGATTGGGGATGGAGCTAAACTCTACAGGACCATGATCTACACCCTCATGTCTCTGCAAACTCTTGACTTTTTCCATGCTACAACTTTTTTTCAGTAGCTTGACACTTTTTTCCCCCACAATAGTTTAGCTTTTCCAGAAACAAGTCATAGTGTAACATAATAAAACCTCCAAATCATAATTTCTCTATGTCTTATTGTATTGCACATACATTTGCAATGAATAGAAAATTCAATAATACAATGTGCTCTTCCAAACTGTGTTCCTATGATTTGTAGTGTTAGAGAATCTGTTAATTTGTATGGTTCATTCAGCACAAAAATGACTCACTGATTCATTTGAGGCCCCGAGTAGAATGCAATGCGCTTTCTCACCCTCGTGTAATGAGATATTAGCCTGCTGTTAATCACTGTTTTTTTCTTTTTTTATTAACTGCATTTAGAGTGAAGCTTCTTGAAGTTGAATTATCATTATAATTTTATGCCTGAATAGTATATGGTATGATCTGATGGTTTTATATTTAAAAAAGATCATGCCTTTTTGATTGCTTCAAGGTAATTTTTTACTAGCTTGAAGTGTAACTGAGTCTAAAGGGTAACTTGACTGTAGTTAAACTATATTGTGAGTAATCTATTTTGTAAAAAACTTAAGCTAACCATCTGCAGAATAAAATATACGTTAGCTGGATTTTTGATGCTATCCCTCTCACTCTGTTTGCGTCACTCTCTGAAGTGTCCTTTAATATTTCACTGATGCCTTCGGGATGAAAGAGCAAGTCAGTGACACGGAGGCGGTTCGGTCCAAACCCTCTCAGCATTCAGCTCTGGGTTCCCAGGCCTCTGCCTGGCTCTGGTTCACCCCAGCCGCGCTCAGTCCTGTCTCTCTAATGTATTGCTGATGCCTTGCATATTGAAAGTTATAAATTGTACTTGGCACTGCGAGTTGAGGTGCATAAATTGGAATTGTGGGATGTCAGAGAGTAATATACTTAACATTATTCATAACGGAGCAAGATTAAAGCTCTCTACAGAGAAAGGCTATGTGTGTCTGACATACGAGCTAATGCAGGCCTTTATCAGGCCGTTCTGTCAGTAATAGATATTCCTGTGGGTTCTGTGCACTGTGTTTCACTCTGCTGATAGAGCAAAATAAATTAGGCCGCAATAATGTTCTTTGGGCCACTGTGTTTCCCCAAAAGTCTTTGCACTTGTTCCCATCGTGTGTGTAAATATATCGCTATGAAAAATAGCTCCATAAATCTGAGATAACGGCCAGAATTTTGCTCTGTTGAGACATATGTTAGGGGGAGACCGGAGCGACGCTCCTCTTCAGTGGGTGAAGCTGGTTTTATTTGGCTCCAGCTCTTTATTGTCCTCTCATACTCTGACCTGAGGGAGAAGGGTTGCTTTCCACACCGCGCTAGGTGTGTCTGAATGTAGATTTTGTCCAGATTGGTCAAAATTATGTTTTTCATAAGATCAAGCATTGTCAATGTGTATACCTGCTGAAATATAATTTAGCCAGGGTTTAGTTGCTATTTAAATTTATTTATTTATTTGTTTGTTTGTTTGTTTGATTTTATTTATTTGTATTTTTAATTAGTTTTCATTTTTATATTTTCTGTTTTCATTTTAAATTTTTTTTTTTTCTTGAAAGTTTTATACATTTCCACAGAGCTAACGGACAAGAATTAATTATGCAAGACCCTGATTTTAATATCATGTGGTCTTTAACATGAATATTTTAAATAGATTTTCATCTCTATAATATTGTGTTTTTTCTGTAAATTAAATGGAAGGAAAATGGAAAAGTCTCTCAGACAGAGGTACGTCTGAGACATTTGCAAAGATACCAAAGTCTGCAATCAAAAGTCAGAGATCTCAGTATATGAACTCAATATGAACCCTGTCTCAATCCTTTTTTTAGTAGATTTTTGTGGCAAAGTTGACACTTAAATGAAACATAATAGAGATCATGTAATGCAAATGGTAGAACATGGCATGTTTGAATATTCCGGAATTGCATTTTTTAAAGGACTCCACATTTGTTTTTGTTTTTAATGTGATCATAGTTTCTTCATATTAGAGAACTCTGGTTCACTGCAGCATCCAGCAGCCAATTTAAAGCACATAGTTCTTCAGCAGATCCAGTCGTTCACTGCTGTGAGCAAAGCTCTTCATTCACAGTCTGCATTAGCTCAACGTTACTCCATTCATTACCGTCCCATTAGTCACTACAGATTGATCAATGCATCATGCATAGAACATCTTGAGCGTGGATGTCTGGAGCCATTGTGGCCCTGAAGATAATGACTTCTTTGTTCAAAACAACTTGTAGGAACAGGCAGATAAAGGCAGGCGAAGAGAGTGTTGGGGGAGGATTCTGTGAGATTGTAAGAAAAGAGTCTGAAACAGCTGACTGCATGAAGGAAGATCTGAACGGCTGGAATCGGAGCTGCTTTCTGTCTCCAGCAGCCTCTTCAGCATCTTGTGTGGGAGGCAGAGAAGGGGCTTGAAAGAGCGAGCAGACACGAGCAGTTCAGCGCCGCTCCTCAGATGTCAGCAGATACTGAGCTGTTCGCTGGTTCTGCTGCTCAGGTCTTCCTGCTACAATTAGCTGTTGTAGCTGCTAGTAAAGAGTGAAATTGTGAAATTGATCTAATCTCTATTTAATGACTGGTTTTCTGTCACTGATTTACTATTTACTGAAACACACCACTGACGCCAGTTTCTTTGCTCAAAATGCTCAAACCAGTGTTCATTTCGTTGACGAATAATTTTCGTCAACACATTTTTTTTCACTGACAACAACGAGACGATAACAAACTAAAACTCTTTTTGAATGACAAAAACTATGAGGTAAATCTATTGACATTTTCGTCAACGAATAAAAACGAGACGAAAATGTTAGGGAGGAACGATTTGGGATGAGGTTCATTCAGAAGGAATCTGCTGCGTGGTTCGGAGGTTAGATGCATACATATGAACCGGCGGGACATAAGCTAACATACACTTGCTGCACGTCTCATAAAACGTTCAAAAATGTCAATATGTGGGAGTAAGAGA